>NC_132878.1:59821115-60122615 GCF_030463535.1 Salminus brasiliensis | reverse complement strand
AGCAACATCATTAAAATGTCAGGTACTATGGTTGTACCTACAGCATTGCTTCCGTTTAGCCGGATGAATAAGAGAGCATAAACAGCATAATCAGAGAAGCACGATGCTCTCTAAAAGGAAAAAGCTACATTTAAAATAAGGTAAGTGGTTTGCTCAGTTGATTTCCCCTATTTATCATAAGGAAAGGCATTTTTAAAGAGACAAAAAAGCTCTGGGAAAAGTGCTCCCATATGAATAACATGTATTATCATTGTTATTATTTTATTTATAATGAAATGGATTTAGATTGAAGCGTGAGCTGGAAAATCTCACAGGAGTCAAACAGAGATGCGGGTTGATAATTAGCTGGTGAGCATCTCTCGAACAGCGACAAATGTTAGAAGATGGTGGTGTGCCCAGTGAGTGTCTGAGAGGCTGAGAGGGATAGAGGGTGAGAAGTGCTTTCATTTTGATCAGGGCAAATTCAGCTGCTGATGAGGCGTAAGTTCCTCTGTTCAGGAGTGATTTATTCTAATGGGCAGTCAGGGACCTGCCGCTCCGCAGCCGCGCAGTGGGTCAGCGCTTCTGCAAATGAGAGCTGAAGTCAGGCATATTCATTCTGTTTGAGCTTTGAGTCATACACCGCAGAGCCTCAATCATCAGGATGTAGTGCTTCAATCTCTTTCCTGCCCTTGATAGTGTCCTTAAGTGCTGATCAGAAACCGGCGCCCTCAACCCAAATTACCACTGTAAGTGTTGTTCAGTATGAAACCGCTGATCAGGAGTGTAGCTAATCTATATAACTCACCCTGTCTCAGCAAGTGCTTCTGTAAGCCGTGCCTTCTGCATCTCTACTACCATGAAACTCTGAGTAGCTATCCATTACCTTGCTCTCCATGGCCTACATGTTAAAGCAGACATCATTTTTACCTCTACCAACTTTACAGTGCTGTAAAAATGTGTTTGCCTTTTTCCAAATTCTTCTGTTTTTGCATAGGGAAATGTTTCAGATCATTAATCTAATTGTCATATATGATAAAGACAACAGGAGTAAACACACGATGCAGTTTTTAAATGATCATTCCATTCATTGAAGATAGAGATTTATTCCAAACTTACATCACCTATGTGAAATAGCAATTGCCCCTCTCAACCTAATAACACTCAAATGTGTTTGATGAGTCTTTGACATTGCTGTGGAGGAATGTTGTCTCACTGTTTCACACTGGAAGGTCTTTGAGCATGAACTGCCTGCTTAAGGTCTTTTCAGAGCATCTCAGTAGGATTTACGTCAGGACTTTGACTTTGCCATATTGTTGTAGTACTCAAGTCACCGTAAACAAGTGATATCTCGTCTTGTTCTCGACCTCATTTAGATCTAGCCTTGTCTCAATCGCTGTGAGGAAGGACTTGAGGTGGACTCAGGATACTTAGCCAAGTCCAGTGTGTCTCTCAGAGGTAATGTCAATTAGAAACCAATTATTAGGTTTAATGGTGTACAGATCAACGTGCTTAACAGTCCAACTCTCTACTTTCTCCATTAAAGCCATCATACACCTGGTAGCAGACACATTGGACAGTGTCATTTAGCTGACACTCATGTTTGGTAGAGTTTACTACTCTTTCTAAAGCTCGCTGTGTTTGAGGTAAAAAAAAAAAAAAGTCCAGGCTACTGGAAGTAAAGTAACAGAACTTTAGTATTTGCCTGTATCTTTAATTATGGATATGACTTACTTTACTTCATCTGCTGTAGTGCTGGCAGAATATAGACTGGAACACTGAGATGCGCTGAGAAATGATGCAGTGATCGGAATTGTTGAGTGCTGGTACGCGTCCAGGATCTAACAGTTCCTTTTCATAATGGTTTAACTGGATAGTTTTTGTTTAAAATTTACATTATTAGATTGAAATGTTATGTTATGCCACTCCCTGTCTCAGTCTAGACTCAGACTCGACTACTAAACTCTTGACACTTGACTCAGACTTGATTTGTCCTGGTCTTGGTCTTGACTTGGACATAACGGTCTTGACTACAGCAATACTTATGGGCAATTGCTTTTTCACGTAGGTGATGTAGGTTTGCTAAATCTTTATCTTCAGTAAATGGAATGATCATTGAAACTGCACTGTTTACTCCTGTTGTCTTAATCTCATATTCAAATTAGATGGATGTTTTGAAACATTAAAATGTGACAGCTGAGAAGTGTTATTTCACAGCACTGCATAATGTTGTGTACAGTGACAAATACTTGCACCTTTACCTTTATATATATATATATATATATTTCCACCATCATTGCTACCCTAACTTTTGGATTAGGAGTTCATTCATTTCATTTTAAGTGCGCACGCTTAATGACTTAAAGTGCCATGTAGACAGCTTACTAAGTACTGACACACAGCCTCGTACTGAGGTTAAATGTAGAGCGGTGGAGCGGATAGTCTGGGTATGGAGCACAATAAGATTGACTTAACTGAACTCTAGTCTCGCAAGCTTGGCTTGGTGCCAGGTGGTGGTGTCCCAGTGATGATGGACCTGACTCTGACCTACTCAACTGCTTATCGATGGTCGTTGAGAAAATCGTTCAGGCACCTGAATAGCTTCTTTCTCAGTGCTGTATCTCTGATGAAAGAACAGACCTCGGCACACCTCTGCTCCTCCTACCACCACTAATCTACTCATACAACAACTCATACATCAACGATATGATACAGAGTGTATGTTCTAGCTGAAATTAGACACCTTCTCCACCACATGGTTTTAAAAAATCATTTGTTATTTAAACCACACATAAGCTATTCACACTAAAGACGCTACAATACACAAAATGGACAAAATTTTAAAATCATCTAGTGTTTCTTCTTATTTCTTATTTCCATCAAGGCTGCTAAAAAGGAATCTGCCCCCTTTGCTTTGCTTAGAGTTCTACCACAAGAGCATTAATGAGGACGGGCACTGATGCTGGATCACAGCCCATCTAACCCACGCATGGTACTGGGCAAGGCTCATATCATGCTAGATATCAGAAAATGGATTGCTACACATCAAAATTGTTAAAATGAACCCATGTTGTGGAGCCTAGCTCTCATTTTGTGTAGTTCTTCATGAGTTGTTTATACTGTATGATTCAAAATGGGTCGAACACAACTGCCTGATCAAAAAGGCCTCTATGATGCAAATACTGCTTTTATTATGTATGTCATTTTGGAGCATTTCTATTGGCCAATTCATAATGAAACTCTGATACAATGTAAATGGCAACTGCCAGATTCACATCATGTCAATAAGTGAAAAACATTACAGCATTTTTGCTTGGCAGGGACGATATGATGCTTGCATTTCTATTACATAAACCACCATGAACCAATAATCACTTTCCTTTTTCTGGCACATATGAGTAAAACACAACAGGACACGTTTTGAAGATCGGGGCTAAAGGTACATTTTGGTACTTTACACCACGCCATCGATCTGCCAGTGTCACCATCAATTCCTGCCTTAACAAGCAGAGGCAGTGTTCCGGGTTATTTATGTGGCCCCAGCAGAGAACACCTATTGATTTATGTACACAGCACAAGCCATGGATGCGCTCCCTGCGCATCTTTTCCCGAAGACCACAGGTAGGTGGTAGGACACGATTTATGAAATGCCCTTTGAAATGAGCTTTGAATATTTTTTTTTTTATCTTATTTGTAGACATGTCCAATATCTCTCACGTAGAGCAGACGTGGCAGGGTGTGATGGAAATCTATTTATGTTTTCCTTCTGAAAACCCTGCGCTTGGAAATGACCCTGACTGACCTGATGGGGATTGATTTAGCTGCAGAACCGCAAGTGCACACAAATTAACCTGACTGAAGGAGAGAGGACAGACAGAAAGAGACACAGAAAGGCCAAAGAATTGATCTCTGAGGCATCAGTCCTTATGGATGCCCAGAAAGACAGATGGACTAAATGACTGAAGGAGAGCAAAGAGGGGAAAAAGGAGCCGCATCTGAGCTTGGCTGCTTAACCCTTAAATGCATGGATGGTTCACCAGTCGGACGTATAAATGGGGTCTTTAGCACCCTGACATTCTAAACTAACACAAGCTGCTACATTGTAACACAGTAAAATGTAACACACCAGCTTTTGTTACATTGTGATATTTAGTTTGTTACTTATTTGAATACATTTGCTGGAGGATGATGGGACATTAGCAACTCATGACATGTCTTTTAGGGTTGAGGTGTTGCCATCCGATGACAAAGCAATTGTTTCATTTAAAGAAAATATTTAATTAACCATCAAAGGGGGCCCATTTGTGTTTGTAAGTTATTTCTTTACATCAAAGCAGAAAAAGCCACATGTGCAGACTTTAACATGCTAAAGGGATATACTGCATGACTTACCACTGCAATTACATTCATAGTTATATAGATTTAGCAAAGTAAGTGTAACAGTATAGAAAAGAATGCCCGGCTCTATGGTGGTTGCACACCTTAGCCATCTCTACAGACTGGCGAAGAAGGATGCAAGTTTCACTGCCTCACCTGCTGTGCTCCTTTTCAAGAGTACTGCGATGAACAGCCATGTTGAACAGCTTTGATGGATCAGGGGCACAAGGCAAAGTGATGACTGTGAAAAAGCTGTAATTCAATAGGCCAATTTCCAGGGCTCTGCCCCTGCAGAGGTGTCACAGTTGGGCCACAGATAGGTGGCTGAGGAAAGAGGAAAGAGAGAGAGAGAGGGAGAGGGAAAGAGCGAGCGAGTGGGAGAGCAGTGCCCGCTGATTAGCTCTACACCATGAAGGACAGGACAAGTTCAGACCTATCTATCCCCTATGAGACTAAGGGCCTCCTCCCTAGGCTTCATCTGTCCAAACAGGCTTTTACTTTATGTGTCTGAACAATGAATAGTAATTTGTCCATATTTAACATCAGAATGAACAGATGATTCGTTCTAAACAGATACAACTGCACAAACAAACAGGAGGTTTCTGGAACCCATTGTGGTGACTGACAAAACCTAGAATCTGAAATATACTATTTAAAAAACCAAATATATTTACTCATAAAAGCCATTAATCACTGTAATAAAAGTGTGATTTAAAGACTAATAAATCTCATTTTTTCCTAGTACACACAGAGTTCACTCTTTGTTGGAGTAACTGTCTCTACTGTCCAGGAAAGACTGTCTACTAGATTTAGGAGCATCAGAAAATTTATCCCAAAAGTATTGGATGGAGCAGAGAACACAGTTCCACTGCTCCACATCTCAATGCTTGGGGGTTTTATACCCCTCTATACCCCCTTTATACCCCTCTGGATCATGGTGTTGTGCCCCAGATAGTCATATTTTATTGGCAGTACTTCTCTACAAGGACTAAACAAGCTATGTGTGCATCACAAACACCCCCCACCCCCAACAACTTTTGGACAAAGCGGGCAGATTTTCAGTGGCTAAATCAATAATCCATCACTTCAAATGTAGTACTGATGTAGTCATGGCTATGGCCTTGCACTGTATATATTTTTTGCTGCCCCTGGTTTAACGTGATGAAGTATTGATGAAGGCGATGGTGTTTCATTCTCACTAGGAAGAAAATTCACACTCTTTTTTTGGAAGAAAACATTCAAAATTTAACTAAACAATATGTTGTGCTCACTGAAACACACCCAAACACATATTTTAAGACACACTCCACCCACACATGCTCAAAATACATGAATGAATACATCACACACATTTTAAAATGCTGGAAGGAAAGTTGCCCTAGCTCTTAAGTAGAAAATGCACGTTCTGCACACACAGATTAATTCATGAGTCTAGCACTGTGCAGTTTACAGCCAAATCAACTTCTGTGGAAGTCACTGGTAAAAAGAAACACACACACAAACAGACACACACCAGGAACTTTCCTTTTATGCTTCTTCCTAATTGGGGGAAGTTCAAAATGTTAATTTAGCCATCTGTGTTTTATTCTCCTTGTAAATCATAAGTGGGAAAAAGCAAACAGTAGCAGCAGCATCAGCAGAGGAAGAAGACGATGATGCAAGACACAGCAGTATGACCAGAAGTATTAAAACAAAAAATCTTCACCATCCTCAGGAACCTTAACTGTCCTTAGCACTCAATTAACGTATTCAAAATATTTCTTAAATCTGAAAATTAGAAATGAGGAGGAGAGGCTTTAACTGCGTGTGCCTCATGGTCAGTTCTAAATCAGTTCAGGCAGCAAATTATAATTTAACTAGTACTAAAAAACAAATAGACTGTAGCTCAGGATAGGGCTCTCCAGAGGCCCAAATGACTCAGCCTCTAACCTTCACCTCTTTAGAAATCAGTGAGGGCATTGCACTCTCCAGGTGGCGGTTGCCAGCTTTGATTTTTAATTACACTCCAAAAAAGTGCACCAAAAGTATGTTCTTCATGGGATGCCATAGAAGAATCACTTTTGGTTCCCTCAAGAACTGTTGCTAAACAACTATTCTTTTGAGAACCATGTTTGCAACTGTGATGTGTCTGCGTGAAAAGTCTGTTTAGAGTTTAATGGACAAAAACACAATTCTATATAGTACTGAAATGGGATTCTTTGACTATTGGACCCATTTATTAAAACTCTTCTATATATATATATTGTATATGAAGAATTATTTAACAAGATAATACATTTATGCATTCAAGTTGTTCTTTGAGTCATCACAGTTTTATATAGAAAGATTGCTTTTAAATGACACTTGAAGAACCACTGCCCAAGGTTGCAATAATGTAAGACATTGACATTTTTGAACCTTTATATCATATTTTTAGTTCTTCAGCAAACTAAAAGTGCTTCCTCTATGCTCTATGAAAGGTCCTTTAAGGAACCAGAAGTGGTTTATGGAGCTCAAATAACATTTTCAGCACAACAAAGGAAGAATATAAATAAAAATCCTTTAATCCCACGTCTTTCTATTGGACCTATAGGACCTATAAATATTCTTCAGATGTAACATTCAGTTTTGGTCAGGACATTTCCACATTGTTCCACAAAGTTCAGCAAAGATGAAGAAGTCTCTTTTTCTAGTTCCTTTTACCAGTTCTACTAGTACTGACAGCTTTATTGATCGCAACTTGAACTGTATTGATTTTGTTGTGCTGTAACTGGTGCACTACTGTGTTGTATTAAACGAATAATTGAGACTGTAATGCACTCATGCTCTGAATTACTGACACAGAATCTTCAACACACCTTGTAATACGTGGAAGACTAGTCATTACCTCATAAAATCCAAAATAAAGAACAGATATTGCTTCTCACGGTCTAAGCGAGAATATTCATTAAGAATGAATATGGAGAGAGTGTGTGCACTCAGCTTTTTCAGTATTATCCATGTCATGCAAACACAAATGCCAGTAACTGTTGCCTCTTGCCACCTTCATCATTAATAGACTTGTCTTCTCATATTTCCTCAAATAAAAAAAATCTCCATTGACCTTTTTTGAATTAATGAGGCTGTATAAAATACCACTTAATCTGACATTTTCGAGGTTTATTACAGGCTATAATATATCTTTGATTGCACCAGCTGTTGGTAATGTGTGGTTTAGAATGCTGATGAGTAGCCTGTACATAAAACAATGAATTAAAGTTTATGGCTCTGATCACCTAGGAGGATGCTTTGGCTTTAATACCCAATACAGAAGCACACCAATGAAACCATCATATGGAGTTACAAAGCTTGAGATAAAAGATTGATGACACATTAATGAAAAGGGAATATTGATTTCTCATACTGCCTTAAGTATTATTAAAAAAATAAAGATGCATATAAGTTCTTCAGATGCATTTTTCTTCAAAGGTTCGAAATTTATCCGAACCTAAAGAACTATTTTTGTAAATGATATTTTACATTAAGTGGAGGTCCTTTAAACATTACACAGGGTTTCTTACCCTCACACATACCATTTACAAACCTTTCTTCTTTAAAGAATCGTCCATTGAAAGAAACTGTGGCCTCGCTCAATGAACCTTTTTGGACACACTTATTTTTAACCATGTACACAATTTCCGACATATCGTTTCCACTACATGGAATATAATGACTTTTCAATGAAGGTTAGATTTGTGCAAGCATCACTGCATAGTAGAACAGTGTACCACCACTCCAGTGATTCGGTTATTTGGCAGTCTTTTTGCATTTCTAGTAAGACTATGAGCAGTTCTCTTCTGGATCTTCCAGACCTAATCTTGACCTCCACTACCGCACTCAACTGTCATTTCTCAATGACATTACAAACTGAGGATATTTTATTTTAGCATACTGGTGCTCCTTTCCTTTAAAAACACAACAAAATAGTACACTAATCTTGCTAAAATGTTTTCAAAATATCTATATAAAATATCTATATAAAAATCTTAACACTCCAAGTCGTATTACACACTAAGACATATTACTCAGTAACTACAGGAACTTCTGTACAAACTGGCGGGGCTATTCCTTGGTAATGAAAGTGTGTAATACAACTTTAGTCCTGCTGGTGGTCCATTTGCCATTTAAGAATCTTTCAATAAAATAATCTTAAACTTAATGCCTTTTGGAAAGCTCATCTTCTACTCACTTAACTACTTACAGTAACAGAAATTTGACCAGGGGAGCCCAAACATTTGCATGCCACTACATAGATGATATGAAGAGCATATTTAGGTTTGAAGAATGTCCACATAACATAAGTCTATATGAATTTATTGAATGCATTTATTGTTTTTATTGATGTTTGTACTGTAATCACCATCTGCTTGTCTAACACACAGGACTATACATAGTCTTGTTTCCCACTCAACATATGGCTGTGGTGAGAACGAATAATAATAGGCTTGACTTTTGAACAGCAAAAGAAGCTCCACCTTACTAATGAACCTGATTTGCTTCATTACAGGGCAGTTCTTCTGCAGCATCTGAGCTGGAAGAATAACTAAAACACAGTCAGTGAGGCACACATAAGCAAATGAAATTCAGCATCTCCCTTCACCACAAACTGGAGCAATGCAATATGATGTAAGTATGATAAATGAGTGAGCGCACAACACTTCACCAAGTAAAACGATTAATTACAATTAATCACGGTGCACAGCACTCAAGTGTAGCCGGTGGTGGGCTTGTCTGTTTGATGTATTGCTTTTGTAAGAGCCAGTGGCCAGATTTCAATCTATAGCTGAGTAGTTGAGATATTAAACTCAATCAATCTATGTACATAGCCATTATATCTCTATAGCACAATGGCTAATAACAAAGACTGGGGTTCACAACAAAATAGCCAGTGCTTGAGATGCTCACAGTAGGGGCAAAACAACTTGACTGTACAGCAGCAATTTTCAATTGGCACAAGAAGCAAAGGTTGCAGTAGTTATGCACTTATTCTTTAATATCATACTAATCATTTTACAGGTAAGGCCATTTCAGTTTGATCAGATTTACCCTGTAATAACATTTTGGAAGCCGACTTTGTAGTAACATATTATAACCATTATGTATGAATGATTATACATTACACTTACAGAGCGCCTTTCTAATATCCAAGGACACTTTACAATCAACCCGCTCAACTATCCTTTACACTTAGCACTCATCCAACAGCCAATTGCACACAGCAGTCTCTCAATCGGAAACAACCATCCACCTGGAGGACTGCTTTAACCCCTTAACCCAGCAAGACTAATTACACACTAAGGCACATTCCTCAGGAACTACAAGGACTTCTGTACAAACTGGTGGGGCGGTTCTTTGGAAATAGAAGTTTGTAATAAACTTCCGGCCTGCCAGGGTCATAGGCTGTTTAAGCGGTTAAGCATTAAACACTAGCACTATCCGTATTTGTGCATACAGACATACACTCAGTCACATACTTACACACACACACACACACACACACACACACACACTACAGAAACCAATTCACCTCATCTCCATATTTTTGGAGTCCCCAGAGGAAACTGGGGAAATCTGGCTCTTGGACCTGATCCTTATTTTACAGTAGAATCACATCAATCTAGCTGTCTGCTGTCTCTGTAAATATTAAATCATACTGAAGGCATATTCAGCGGTAAGGCTCATTGATATGGCAGTGAGATCTCTGTCCCTGCCAGACACAGGCAGTAGCACAAGGATCTTGACTCTCTCTGGGTTCACTAAAGTAAGAGCCTGTGCAGACAGGGAGAGGAATACAGATCCAGTCACTAACAAGCCTGCCATCTCTCTTTCTCTATCTGTCTCGGCTCATCTTATCCCCAGACCAAGGGAAACTACATCTGTGACACTTCTGCAAAGCAGCCAAAGGCCCTGAACGCCACTCGCCGACAAAGGAGCAGATTTGTGTTTAAGTGACGGTCTCAAGGATTTATGATGCTGAACGGCCATTGTGGGACACTCAGTGGTTTTATTGTGTTTTTAGGAGGGGAGAGAGAATTGAGCACAGTTAGTGGTGCTGTTTTTGTTTTAAAATGCACTGAACTTTCTCTGACCCCCTTTTGTGGCTATTGTGAAGGGAAAAAAGGTACTTTTGTGATTTCTGAGCACATTGCTGGTCACCCATTCTTATTCTGCATTTTTAGAGAGTCACCCCTATAGGTGTAAATAGCCTAATCATAAATCTCCCAAGTTTAAATGAGTCCTCATTAACCTTCAAAACTAGCTTGAGGCATTCCAAATTACAAATGCAAGAATTCGTCATGCACTAATGTGGAACACTGATGTAGCAGCGTTTTGCTCTTAGAGGAGCATTCTCTGCTCTCAGAGCTTGTTGTAGGTTGCCCTGCTGAGATCATCCTGTGAGCTGGAAGTGATGTCACCAGGTATGGACTGGAATTCCATCTTATCATTACAGAGATCCGAGAAGTCCTCCAGCATCACAGAGACTGCACTGCAGCAGCAGAACAGGATTACATACACTAAAAAAGGCTGCAGGGGAAACTGGTGTACATTCTCGGCATGCGTGCATGAGGTCATGCCATAAAGAGCTTAAAGGGCCCATATTCAACATTCTATATTTGGCTGATATTCACTTATTATGTCAGTGCCAATATAATGACTAATAACTGTAAACATATATTTTGGCTAACATCATGGTCTGAAATGTGTGGGACAAACGGTTAAAATGGGCTGAAATTCTCAGGGGTGTCTGAGAATTATAAAAAAAATAAAATTCAGCCACTCTTTTCGGATGTCTGGATCCACTGCACTGAAGACTGCAAAAATACATTTGCTTCCCAACAGCCAAAAAAAGCAAGCTACAATAACTCTGTACTGTACTTGACTACTGTAACAACACTCCTTACCACTTTAAACTGCGGTAGGCTGAATGGCCAGTCATATGTAAATATGATCATGCTTGTGTCATCACAATCATGTAGAACTTATTTCCATTAAAGGACTGGGGAGTGTATATTCTGATATATTCTAATATGTTAACAATGTATGAAGTACTGGAAAATCACATTTTAATAGTTTGGGCCCTTAAGAGACCCAAAGGGAGCAGAGAACCCTTCAACCCTTCTTTATTTCAGTCTTAACAGCACACCATATTTATTTTAATTGCATCAACGTCACACACGGATTGAATGGGTCGGTCACCAAAAGAGCTGAGGCTCACTTCTGTACTTCTGAAAGAACAAATGTTGTCATTGATGGCCATAAGGGCTCAGAAATAGAGCATATACAAAAAAATAAGTTTTCTCCAAGCAGAACCAATAATTGTTAATATTTGTGAAGAAAAAACAGTTAAGTCTGTTCCTTCTACACAGGCAGGATTAATATAATGAAGATTAGACATTCAAAAAAATTACACTTATTGACAGTTACAGCATGGATAGTGCTATCATATTCTGTGGTGTGCAGTTAGCTAGCTGAAGAGCTTGGGTTAGCTTTTAGCCTAGCAAGGATTCCTCATGCCCCACTTTTGACTCCCCTCATCCAGATCAGGCCTTAGGAAAATAGTAGCCCGATGTCTAGCAGGGTCTGGTGGTGATGTTCTTCTCTTCAGTGTTACAGCACAATCATGGCAAAGATTAATAATAAATATGAGTCAAGAGTGTTACATAACAGTTTTGTGGTTTTTGAACTGGCCTGTTTTAATGATGTTGGATTGTCTTTTGAATGAAGATACAGCAGTATTTGTTCACAGCAAGTTACTTCTTATTCAAATAAGTCAGGATAAATACAACTTTCCATTTCCATAAATGTTCCAAAAAGTTTTTATCACTGAGATTAACCAGACAAATATTGAATAACTAATAGACTTCTTTAAAGCACATTTTGACAGTTAAAAAATGTTGCTGAAATGAAATCTGTCAGGTTCAGAAAGCCCAAGTTACATTTAATCCATCCTCCATTAGCATGTTAGGTCTTTGTTGGTGATAAAGGAGAATTTTGCTGAGGCAGTTAGAAATGGCATATAAGCTACATTTGGAATGTAAATCTGGATCGGTCACACTGTCTAAAACGAGCTCCCACGAGGTGCCAAATTTGAGCTTAATGCTGGCTTGCACTGTGAAAAGAGTCATCATTTTATTCTGAATGTGCATGCTGAAATGTAGACGGCAAAGCCTGTTATGTGATTATGTCTGAGATGGGACACTCTGCCTGCCCTGCTCTCCACACTGCTCCATCTGCTGTTAGTGCCGGGTACTCTGTGTAGCTGGCACACGCTCCAAGCAATCAATTTCTCTGCAACTTTGTGGAATACCAGACTTAATGTGCGGACAAATCATTTCTCTTTTGTAAGTAATGAATGAATAAGTAATAATGTTTCCAGGAAAGCGCCATTAGGTATTCTCAGCTCATGTCCAAGCATTTTCATCAAGCTCTAAACTGGGATACTTGATCAAATGCTTGCTTTCCCCCATCTGCCTTTTTAAATCTCATTCGGGTCATGATGAAGAACATTAAGGATGTTTGTTCGGTTAATTGCATCTGTAGGAAACATTTTACTATGTAAATAAGAATGGCTCTTTCCCTTCCAAGTAAAAAATAAATAATTGCATGAATATTCAATTAATAATGTAATGGAAGAGGGATGAAAGTGAAACAGGTTGAATCAGCGGGGCAATGCTGCTATAGGGGATACTGGGGTTCTTGTAGACGCTAATTGCTACAGGCTACAGCACTAATTTAGAGACTGTTAGCTAACTTTTATCACTGTTATCTTACACACCACAACTCCTTTTTTGTTAAAGGTTTGGTTCTTTTACATTCTAACCTGTAATTCATGAATTGGACCATTTCTGGCTGTCTATTGTTCATGAAATGATGCACTTTTACAGTTTTACGGTTTTGATTAGACAGACAAAACATGAAATTAGTGTGTGTGTGTGTGTGAATTAATAAAAAATGTCACTTGCTACAACCCCACTTTCCATTACACACACACCCACATGCATGCAAGCCACTACTTGCTAAATTTCAGAGCTCAAAGTCATTAAGGCCATTTTGCCTGGTGTCTCTGAAGGCATGCTCTATCGGTCTACATTAAGCGAGGCCTTAGATCAATACAGTGAACTAGCATGGGATTAGCCTCACTTTCTCTCCATTCATTACATCAGGGCAAGAGAAACAGAGAAGGCCTGTGTTCATTTAGCCTGCCGAGTGCACTGATTACTCCCTCCTCCTTTTGGCCAGGAGACACTTGGAGATATGCTGATTAGGTGTTGATCAGTTCATGCCCACGACAGCCATGCCCAGTCAGGTCTCTCTGGAGCTATGTCTCTCTGTCTATATGTGACTATAGGTAGGTAGGCAAAAGGTGTTCATATGGAGTTTTTCTATAAGGAGGCTTTACTCTAGGACGCAATCCTATCAGGTAAAGATTACAGTCCCTTTAGATCATGACAAATGAACCGAGTACACATTTTAGCTGTTTTTGTTAACAGTATTTTAATGTAAATGAACAAGTATTTTGCATTTATATACATAAAATAGGGTGAACAAACTCTCATGTCCTCTTATTTCACCCCAGTACCCTTATAAAACTGCCTACAATAAAAGATACAACAATTATAAAATGAGAAAAATAAATAGCAATTAAAAAACACTGTGGGAGGAAAACGCTGTGGGCAATATTAATCAACTGCCCCTAATATGTTATTAAAATAATGCTGGAATTTATCTCATTTAATCTACTTAATCTTTTCTAATTAAAGAAATAGTAAGAGGTCACTATACCACTGTGTGGGTATGCTGATTTCCAAATCATCAAATTTCTTCTTCGTGCCATGAGAGTAGCAAAGGCCAGAGCCTTTGTATTTCTTTTTGTATTATTCAACCTGAAACATAGCAATTTCCATGCTAGGCTGTACCTCATGTTAGTCAGATTGGTGTTTAGCAGCTTCAAAATTCTTAATAACCAGTAACACAGTCCTCTGTAGGAATGTCAATGTTGTGTTCTGCTTGGACAAAGCTCATGGAAGAGTCACCAAATTGGACAAGAATTTAGGAGATTAGTGTATTCCTTACCTGACTGGACTAACATAGTTCTTAACCCTAGCTGTATTGGTGAATCATTATGAAGTATGAAATTAAGGACATATTCAAATCAGTTACGCTTATATTATTTCTTTCAGAGGTGTCAAGTAACGAAGTACAAAAACTTTATTACCTTAATTAAGCAGAAGAATAATTTTGGTTATCTATTCTTTACTGGAGTAATTTCTTTTTTGCCGACTTTTTATTTCTACTTCTTACATTTTCACACAATTATCTGTAATTTCTACTCTTTACATTTCAAAAATAGCCTCATTACTCCTATTTCCTCCAATATTACATTCTACTAATGGTTATTGATAACATGCCTCTGAGGTTTGACTTTTTGCACCATTATAATACTTACACATGAAACGCATGTTAAAGCTCAGTAGTGCACATAGATGCTTCTTTAATATATGTGATATTACCAAAATGCATCCGTTTGCAATGGACAGATATGCAGCTCAAACAGGCAGCCTAATGCATCCATTTTTTTAACATTAACATTTTAATATTACATTATAGTCATTATGGCTTTTAGAAAAATGTTTTTTTGGTAGTGCACTATAAGCTCCTGTGGAGCGGCCTTAGCTTTTGGCATTTGTTTTAAAACCAGTACTTTTAGACTTTTACTTGAGAAAATAGAAGTCTTTTTAAACCCTAGTATCGACACATCTACCTGATTTCTTTTATTTCTTTGATTTCTTCATTGTCATGTTGTTTGTCTGTCAGACTATATTTTGTTTTGTGAAAATATTATGTGATGTTAGCTGAGTAACTGGTCTGTGAGGGCGTCTTGCCAATAAGCAAGCATGGCAGTAAGACAAATGACAAGATGTGCTCTATATTTAACATATCTGCACAGTGCCTCAAGTGCTGGTTCCAGCTGAATGTAGAAAGCTAATATTTTCTGGGGAACAGCCCATTTTGACCAGCTTTGCTTTGCATTTTGATTCCTGTCTTTTACCATGGCTCCGGGCCAGAACCACAGTACACACAGTAAAAAAAAAAGCCACATTATCAAAAGGACACATTATCAAAGTCACCGATGGGAGAAACGTGCTTGTCACTGGTGTTTGTGCATGCTTCGAGGCTAGGCAGTCAAAGAATGACAGCACTGCCATGGGGAAACTGGAAGGAATGCTGATTAAGATGGAGAGAAACATAAGAGCAACACTAAAGATGTTAAGTGCCGACTCTACAGTGTCTCTCTGGAGTGGATTTCATTTGCATTGACTTGGCTCTGCCTATAAAACTTTCAGATAAAGTGCCAAAGTTTTTTTTGTGTAAAATCCATTTTTTAATAGGAGAGCAAATCTGGTTAGATGTGATATCTTCAGGCCCTTACACTTCAGTTTAAGGATTCTACACCAGTCCACAAAAAAGTTTCTGTAAGAAATGTTGGAAGATTTCCAATAGTTTGTAAGACATTTGCAGTGTATTACTTTATTCTGCATCTGTAACAATGCATCCAAGCCTGTTAGGAGCAATGGCACTTAAGATCTAGAGGAATAAACCTTGAGAAGAATCAAGACTCAAAAGTGAATCCAATCCTCCTCTGGTCGACAACAAGAAATACAAAAGAAAAAAAAGTCTAGTTACATGAAGTGAATTAGGTAAAAAGTACAGTAAAGGTAAAGTAAAATAATGAAGAAAATTCTGGAAAGTAAATGGTACTTCTGTGACCCAATTACATCTATTTTACCTATCCTAATCATTTGAGCTTGGCATTCACTACATACCCCAACAGCATCACACCAGACAGCAATCTTTTTGCAATTTGCAGACCAATCTCTCATCTATTTTAAATCCTGAATAGTGTAAACACACATTCACTAGCTAAATGCAATGAAGAAAATGATCACTGATGAGCTTATGACAAAATTGTTTGGTAATATATGAACTGAGTAATATTAGATTAGACTAGAATTAGATTTTTAAAATTTTTTACATTTTCTGGATTGCAAACACAAAATACTAACCTTTTTTTCCCAGTAATTTACCAAATTCAGACCATGCGATCAGCATATGCTAATGTAAGAGGAGACTGTAAGACAGCAGGGAAAACCTAAAAACCTTGGGCTGGAGTTTGAGTGGCTTTTTGGTAGATGGGCAGACCCAAAAAATGTTAGCGTAGCGTAGTGAACATGTGTGCAAGGTAAAGTTAGAGTTTATAGGATGTTAGATTGGGGGAACGAAGGGTTTCATTCATATTCCTCTTCATAAAAGTCAGTTATTTCATAACTCCATTTCATTGTGAATTACATTCTATAATGGCAAATTATCAAACCCAAAATAATACATTAGTCAGCATACATCAAAAAAATAAAAAGCCAAAATATGCTGCTTTCCTTTACTGTAACAATTTGAGTCAACCTGCTGCAATAAATCTTGCATGTACCATGTACCAGCTTGGCACACAGGGTGATTTTTCTCATTTGTCTTGGCAGATTTGCAGCAGGTTTTTCACATCTGTTGGATGAGACTTACGGACTGTTATTTTTAGTCCATATTGCCACAAATTCTACATGGTACTGCGGTCAGGACCTAACTATAAGACGTTCGCATTTTTGTTTTTGAGGCACTCTAGTATTGCTTTAGCCAGTATTTGGGATCTTCATCCAGTTGGAAGTTGCGCTTTCTCCCAAGCGTCAGTGTCAGTTAACAAACTGTTCCTTCATCTATATTATCTTCAGTTTTAAAAAGATCCCTGATCCCTGCTGATTAGTTGTGTCCCCATAGAATTCTGCTGCCACCACCATGTTTCACTGTAGAGATAAAGAGACTTTCTTGAAGCATTTAGAGTTTTAGAACAGCCTTCTTAGAAAAAACATCTTAGATGAGTCACTCTCATACTTTACAGGCTCTTTTCACCTCTCCACACATGCACTGTTCAGTTACTGAGCTCTGTTGCTCCTTCAAAGAGACTATTCTCTTTTTTGATGGCCTCTCTCACAGCTCCATGTCTTTCTCAGAGGCTGGGTTTTGAACTGTGGCTTTTTGTAGTGTCTGAATGATGTGATGCAGCTTCCACTTCAGGATTATTGATCCAGCAGTATTCCCTTGGACGTTATTCTGTGCCCTGTTGCTTGTATGAATGTGTACGACTTTACCTCTTCTGTTATTTCTACAGTATGCCTTAAATTTTCATTCCCACTGCTTTTAAGACTGACCACTGATTCTTCATCAATGTGTTTTTTTTTATCAAGGCAATATGGCTGTTCATTTATTAGTTCCCAGGTAGAAATCAATTGTTCAATTAAGAGGCAATTGTGTCCTTGTTAGGAAGTCAGCTTTTGTGTGTGTAAGCTTTGTATGTCCACAACATTCGAATATGTAAAAGTAGAGTGTTTCAGATTTTAATTTGACTGATCTTCAGCTTATGCATTCTTGTCAAAGTAGAGGATTTAGATTGGAACTGGGCTCTTTCCACTTTGACGTCATGGACGTCTACGTCAGTGAACTCAGTCTAGGTGGATCTTGCATGAGATTCTGTTTAGGGGATTCCAAATCAGGTGCTCATTCCACTCTGCATTTTAGAGGTTCCTGAGTTCTGAGTACAATGGATCACATGATAATCCCCTCCTCCTGATCTTTGGTGGATGTGGACTTAGTGAGGAAGTGATCTCACATGGGAGGTGGCACACACTGTTGGGGAACACTGCCTCGCTCCATGCCCAAGCCGTCTTGTGAGGGATGACACCAGCCACACAGTTACAGTAGCACTTCAAACAGAGAGCACAGCCACGGGGAGTCCGGCTTATGAATCCATTTTTAATTAGCCAGAAACTGAGCCCCTGCTGGGGCGCCTGGGTTCACGGAAGTTCAGCCCAAAACTCTCCTTTGATGTTGTCTTCACTAACAGATTCTCTTCACCACCGCTCATTGAGACATCAGATGACTTATCTGACATATTTTACTTGCTTTTTGTTTATTTTCCCAGGTGCTGCATAATGGTTTCCTTTTATGTTGTGGTGAAAGAACTTGGTGCGGTGTGTGTGTTACATAATTCAGCTCCTACTGTTTTGAGAAGCTGCATCACCCCTGCTGTTAAGTTGAGGTGAGAACTTTGCTAACAATGCTATTGATCATTGTTGATGATGCAGGACCATCTGTACATCCGTACGCAGGGAAAATTGAATGCTTAGGCAATATGCTAAGGCCATGCCTTTAGCTTGGTTATCTTAAGCCAAGCATACATTGTATGGCTTTAAGCCTGATTCAAACCCATGCCCCTCTGACAAGATGGAAACCATTCCCGAGAAGTGACTAAAGCTTCATCAGAAGTCCAGCTCCATAGTAATCAGAGGCCTTTAGATCATTCCAAACGGGGCAGATTTTCAGGACTTAAAGCTCTTATTAGTCCTGTAGTGCGGATGGAGATGGTCAGCAACATAAATGGTTTAGTAATTCAAGCAATAGCCTGTCACAGACAGTGAAAGAAGGAGGCAAAGGAACAAGCATGAACTGTGATGGAAGAGCTAATTGTTGAATTTTTCCAAAGGTTCCAAAAGTATCTATAAAACTTAAGTGCCTTAATAACTATAGATTGCCAGTGTAACGGCCCCCTGTCTGTTTCTCTTCTGCTGTTGTGCTCTTTTCCTTGTCTAGTCCTATAGCTGCATTCCTAGCCTAGGCTGCAACCGAGGTAGGGCCTTCTTGGTAGCCAGTTTGTCACCAAAAAACATCCTGCCTGTTGCAGTACCAGCGGGAAACTTGCTAAGGGTATTTTCTAAGTAAACAGTAAAGTACTTTTGTAAGTCGCTCTGGATAAGAGTGTCTGCTAAATGTCTTTAATGTAAATGTGTCTTTTCATTTCTGTACAGAAATTAATTTTTTAACACACTCTGCTCTGGAGACTTTGCTTTCGGACATTTTGCTGACATTGTGCTGGGTTTTTTTTCCCCCCACGTTGTATGTGAGCAGAGAACTGTGGGTAACCGAGGGCTGGGAAAGATACATCAGTTGAGTCCTCCAAATCGCTCTGAAAATATACTGCAGCCTAAGCTTTGGAACACAACTTTTCCAACCCCTTGCTCCTCTCTTGTTCGGTTTTTCTATTTCCTCCATCTACTTCTATTCTGTGGTTCCTCCCCCTTGTCGTTATCCTCAAGTGTTTATTGTCTCCCTCACAGGTACTTTAGTATGATCTCCTGTAAAACCTTACTCTTTAGGTGCTCTCCACATCTTTTGGGATTTTCTATGTTGTGTAGAGCACACTCTGCTTTAGACGTTTAATATCTAAAATGATCAGCAGCTTGAACCAGAAGTGATGCAGTAAATAACAAGGTGCATCCAATGTAAGAGCAAAACTAAATGAGTTAAAGCTTTTTTCTGCACATTGAGGTCCAAGAGCTGTGCATCAGAGGCCTGCAATGAAAAATCAAGGCTCTCCTGAAAAATCAAAGCATTTCCTCTAGAACTTCACTTATTTTCCCAAATACGGCTACAGCGGGGACATCTGTGATGGGGAGACACATTTAATATGTGGCTGTCTTCCCCATTTGCCGTGTAAAGTTTAATGAGAAGCTCCGGGGCTGGCACCGCATGAATAATGCATACATTATTCTATTTTAAAGCCCACGCCAGGCATCTATCTTCAGTATGGACCAGAACCGACGTGATGGACTGGTTGGGAATGAAGAGCCTGCGGCAACTCGGAACAGGCTCCGCACAGAAACACATTACTGCACCAGTGTGTGTGTGTGTGTGTGTGTGTGTGTGTGTGTGGCTGCTCCCCAGAGCACTTCATAAAACACATCGGCTGGTGGAGCAGGTTCATCCCTGAACGGCCAGTTCACCTGAGGAAAGGGAGGGGGAGAGAAACAGAGAGAGAGAGCGAGGGACAGAATAAGAGAGAGGTGGGGGGAAAGGGGGAGAGAGAGAGAGAGAGAGAGAGAGAGAGAGAGAGAGAGAGACAGGGAATGGGGATAGAATAAGAGACAGATAGACAGAAGGTGAATAAGAGAACGAGAGAGAGAGAGAGAAAAGGGAGGAGAGGAAGAGGGTGAGAGAGAACTCACACACAAAAAGTAGACACACACACACACACACATTTAGATCCACAAAAAACACACACTCACATCATCTGATTAGTTACCAAGTCAAGAATGGGATGACATAAACCCCTAGTGGTCACCATAGAGACCTGGCCCAGTCTCCATAGTGACTTGCCCCAGTCTTCATTGACCCCCTGTGGCTCATCAATTTAGAGGTCCAAAGGCTGGCGAGATTGTCTATTAGTCAATCTGTTCTGCTGGATCTATAACAGTCGCGTCCTTTCACTGTAATCAAAGAGCAATCGTGCGGATGTGGGCTGTGAATGTTCTGTGGATGAACAATGGTCCCGCTGCAGAAAACGAGAGACTGGTTCCATATGTCTGCAGGCACGCTTTCATCAGCCTTCTTCATGCGCTGAATCAACACAAATAATATATAAGGTAGCACACCAGTAATATTGTGAATATGCAGTTCCACAAAAGGGAATATGAATCTGAATGGTGTGATGCTGTTGCTTTCCTAATGCACTTTTCTTATTTATCCTTAATATTTATCAGTGCATAGATTTTTTTTTTAAATATTAAATGTTATGCAGTTTTATTAGATTTATTTTTAGAAATCGTATTTTTATTATTTTACTAAAATTCCCTAAAACATTAATTTACTAAATACTTTCACTTACAAATACTTACAAAAACATACTTTCACGTTTAGGGCCTCAGAATGTCAAACTCTAGTTTCCTTGGCATATTTAAATAATTAGTTTGGTATACAAAAGTAACATATTCTGAACCTCAAACACCAACAGCCTTAACTTATGATATTTACACCCCCAAAAGTTATATAAACCCATCCCACCCAGAGACAGCACTAGTTGAGGCTGATGAAAAAAGTGCCCAAAAAATCTTGTTGGTGCCGGAGCGCAGCACATCACCACCTGTCTCAGTAAGTTATGGGAACTGGAGCTAAACACACAACAGAGGAAAAAGCTCTGGCTTATTTTCTTTACTGTTAAGACTCGAGAAAGCCAAACCCGAGGAAGAGAATGGGGGCAAGGCTAAAAGCTCATCTCTTTAGCTTGCTAACAGAACATTGCACTTTGAAGACACCCTAAGAGAACAGCAACGTTTTCCGGTAGGAGTCAGGACTAAATACTGTGTTTTTGTTACAGTGTTAAAACTTTGCTATAATGTGCAGCTTCTGCAAACTTTTCCATTGATGTAAGCCAGCCACTAAAAGTTTCTTGTGTTTAATTCAACATAACAGATTGATAAATAAGCTTGTAAATCCACTTTGGGGCATCTGTCATCCCAATCAAAGTAACATAATTACTAGTTATACATCAAAAACAACTTTAAAATGTGTGATATATGCATTCTTTGACCCGTTTAACCTACTCTGCTTACCTCTATGTAAATGCTACTGTTATGGAGCCGGATATAGCCCATATACTATTGATTTCACAACTGTGTAAGTTCTTGATTATAGTGATCTAGATATTTTTACAACCATGCTCTGTTATTTTTAGAATGGTTATGACTACTATCAAACAGTATCAGCTCTGGACAAGCCATGTTTGACCAGTATGCAATCTAGTTAAATCCCCAGGTTACAATAAGACAAATCAGTAATATAAATAACAAAATACAAAGAACCATTTCCACTTTAAAAGGGTTGCCATGGTTCTAAATAGATCCACTACTTTTTTTAAAGAACCCCTTAAAGAACCCCTTTATTTAAGGATGTAGGTTTGAGGAGAGGAAGCATGGACATGCTGGTGGTTCCTGAGCATTTACACAGATAATAAGGTCAGTAATACTACTGATACTGATTCAGTGAATAAGTTCAGTATGTCACTAGTAAGCAGTAGCATGCACACTCACACACACATACAACAGCAAAAACACTCCAGCGAGTCTGCGTATGACCAGCTGTGTGGCCGTGTCAAAGGTTGTGTGCAGACTCTGCTGCTGAAGAGAATAGCTGCTGGGGATTCTGGGAAGGCTTTTGGAACTGGAGGGTGGTCTTTGCTGACAAAGGCCCAGTTTGTTACTCATTCCCTTAAAAGAGGGAGAGAGAGAGATAGAGAGAGAAAAAAAAGACATACAAAGGAAAATCTGATTGGTCTCTATTCTGACCTCTCTCCACTGCAAGGGTTTCAAATTTAACCAAGCCTAGACACACACACACACATACACACAACTGCAGGAAATTTGTGTGCATTCAAATGTCAGTCACTGCCACAGACATGACTGGACACAGCCCCTTCCACCACTAACTACAATAACACAGGCACCGGCTATCTCATATGCTCTGAGATTACTGAAGGCATCTGTGCATTTCCTCTCTCACATATCCTTAACCACACACACACACACACACACACACCATGAACACAGCACACTCCTCTGTGAAAAAAGGTCACCACACAAAGGCACACACACATACACATACAGGCACTCACACATAGTTACACACTCATGTTTTCATGCAGTGTCAGCACATGAGTTCAAACGTACAGTATGTCCATTATTTACATATACAGTACATAGGAGTGGTATGTATACAGCTTGTAGGACTGCATAAAATCATAATAATAATTATTATTATTAATATGATGATGATAATATTATTATTATTATCATCATCATATTAAATGTCACATGTGTACTTTATCTACTTTGTCTACTAGACAAAAAATGACACACCTACCTCTATGACAGTTTCTGTAGTTACTATATGAGGTTTGTTCCAGCAGTCAAAATGTGTAACAATGTGTATAAATGTGTATAAATGTCCAACACATATTATATATATAGTAAGTACCCATTTGTAACAATAGCATGCCCCATTTGTATTACAGAAATGTAAGTACCTACACACACACAAAGCGTATGTTTCCAGCATGTGGTTCATACCTCAAGGCTAGAGGTGTGCAGTCCTGTGATCTCTTCTGTTGCACGGCAGTAGAGGACAGATTAAATCAGGGCATTTACTCCGGAGCAGGCCAAGGTGAGCTGGAGGAAGAGCCTGAAATTAAATTACCTCCATCTACCTTTCTCAATCATTCAGCCAAACGCAGGATGTCGATACTGCAACACTGCTCCTGGCTGCCATTCTGTCTTATAAAAGCCTATCAAACATTTAACAAAATGAGTCGGAGGGTGTGGGGGAGGTTAGCAGGGGCTGATTTTTTGCCATTTACCACTGTGATTAATGTTACATTACCTTTTTAATATTTTACACAGAGAGCCAGAGATCTAATATGACTAGAAAGTAATTGTACCAATGGTCAATTGAAAGCATACATATATTAATTAGATCTTTTCTAATGGCTTCTGCATTATAAAGTACCTACAAATTACAAGTCCAAATGCCTTTGGCACAGTATGATTAACATTTTGATAATTTAAACAACAATACAAGAGTATTACAGAGTTTATGAAAATATACAGTGTATGTCCAAAAGTATTCACACACCCATGCTAATTAGTCATTTTACTAGTTAGTACTATAAGGAGCACACATTGCTGACACAGGTGTTCAATTGCAGGCACACAGCTTATGTGCTTGTCCACAGAAAGTATTACCAATAGAACAAGAAGCTCTGGAACAGCCTAAGGTCACCATTCCCAATAACAAATGTTGACTTCAGGATTATAAAGCCCCCCCAGCATTAGACTGTGTTCTCTGGAGTGATGGAGCTCCATCCAAATACCTTTGAGATGGGTTAGAGTGGTGTTTGTGATCCAGAACGAATCACTCAACATCAATACTTGACCTAACTAATGCTTTTGTGACTGACGGCAATCAAATCCTCACTACAATGTTCCAGCCTCTATCGTAAAAGCTTCCCAGAACAGTAGAGGCTGTTACTGCAGCAAACTCTGTTAAAACCCTTGATTTCAAGAAATGTTGGGTAAACAGGACATGCAGTGTATGCAGATATGAAACATCAGCATTTTTCCCAGTGTAATATCATTATTTTCTGCAGGTTTAGGAATATACCTCTCTAGCACTCCCACTGAAATAAGCACTACTTTATGCTTCATGCAGAATCATATAGCAGCACCCTTTCCCCTCAATCTCTAACCGCAGCATGCATTGAGCACTTCACTCTATTTATGAGAAACGGTTAACCTACCTGAGCCTATAAAGCCCCTGACAGCTGTCAGCCCTCAAAAGACGCCCACCTTTTATTTCACATGAGAGAGAGAATAGGGTAGAGGGGAGTGGGGGAGTGATGGGTGGAGGGGTGGGGTGGCTGTTCGAACTTAGCTTTCAGGCAGAGGACACTTGAGTGCTCCCTGTCTTTAACAGCTACTGGATTATATAAGATCCGAGTGGTATCATATTAGCCCATTGGCTAACAGTGTAGGGGCTGGTGGAATATTAAGAGTAGAAGAGAGCAAATGGTGGTTGGGGGTGTAAGAGAGTGAGAGTAAATCTCAGGTTTTCTGTAAAGCCCTTAGGGTTTGACCCTCACAGGTCAAGATTAACACATCATCATCTCAAATGTGGAATGTGAGTATTTCTACCTATATTGCACTGCTTCCATCCATAGACATCCATGGTCTCGAGAAGCCCCCTGGCCCAAACATCTTTAGAGGCTGGATTAGTTGTAGCAGTTAGTTGTAATGCAAAAAAAAGAAATACTCCTATGCTAACAACAACATCACACACATCCCATTTAAATAGGAACAGCAACATCTCAACACTAATAATAAACAACTTGTGGGGCCTAATTTGTACATATTCAAAGACTATTCATAAAACTATATCTACACATTCTGCCATGTATTGTATTGCTTCTGGGTTCTGTATTAGTGCATTTGCACGTTATGCATCTTGTGTAGTGTTATTTTGCACCATGGTCTTCAAGTAATGTTATGTTATGTTGCTGTGCACGTTAATAAAGTTGTACCAACAATAAAACCTCTTGAACATAACCTTGACCTTGTATTTGACCCCCCGGGGCCATGTGGCACCCACAAGGCCTTAGCGCCCTGGCCCCTGTGGCCTGCACCATAATCTGCACCTGCTTCAGGGGCAGGTTGGAATGAACACAGGCTACATCAACATCTTGTTTGCTCAACTGTTTAAAGGTGTTGCACACTCTGCACATTATGAGGCAGCCATACAGAAGACCTGTTCTCAGTCTTAAGCTCATTGTCTGTTCAGCTCAGTGTTGTCTTGGGTTAACCTTAAAGAATCCATATTCTGCATTCTTCCTGCATCCCCAAAGGTCCACTAATATTTGTGTGGTTTAATGTATCAAAACAGTCAAGCCATTTTCTTAGGACCAATTTCTTCCTTCCATCTCCTCTTTTCTCTTCCTAGAATGAAAAGATGTAACTTTATGTATGTAAAGTTTGTAATATGTAATAAGTATGTAAATGACCTATGGTCCAGTGCATAATGTCAAGACAAGACAACACAACCATATACACCATTTGTGACATTTTTGTGACACAAATGGAATTTGGCTTCTACCTTTAACCCATCTGTGCAGTGAACACACACAGTGGACAGTGACCACACGTGCCTGGAGCGGTGGGCAGCCATTGCTGTGGCGCCCGGGGAGCGGAGAGGGTGAAGGGCCTTACTCAAGGGACCAACAGTGGCAGCTTGCCAAGCCCAGGTATCGAATCCACAACCCTGTCATCAATATCCTGGAGCTCTAACCGCTGAGCCACCATTCCCTCCCAATTATATATGACAGTTTGTGGAATGTGGCCCTATCATCAGTTTGATCCCTGGTGATGCCACAGTCATCCGTATCCAGGAATTCAGGAGAGCATAATTGACTTTGCTCTCTTCCTGGGTGGTCTTTTCTCTCCACCATCACTCAGTGTGATGCTAGCCTGTGTAGGCACCTGCTAGCTAATGTAACGTAATTAGCAATTAGTGTTCTCCTCCAAGCATGTTGATCTGTTTAATAACAATGCCTTAGCAGCAGTTTCAAAAGATACAATGGTATTTAATTAATCCAAGTGCTGGTAGCATTGTGTAATGAGGAAAGTAAACTGTGAGTGAGGAGAAGACTGTGGAACAAATAAATAAATAAATAAATAAACACATTCACTCAGTTCAATCTGGATCCTTTGGGTGGCCACAATGATTAATTTGCCTCCTGACAGCCAGAAACAGCACATCCCACATCTTTCCTCACATTGTACAACTTTTGTTTAAAAAAAAAAAAGGTAGGATAATTGTACGATATGGTCTCTTTACCAGGCCTAACACAGTGGTTACATCATGACATTTCTGCTCCAACACACAGACAGGCTGCCCATCTCCTCCTCAGCACGTTCCATTGGCCATTATTTCTAGTCCAAGGCCACTAAGGAGCCCTATAACAGCAAACTGCAACTCCTGGGTCCCAGTGAAGGTGTGATGCATAGTGTTCATAGTGTACTGTTAGAGAGATGGCTCGTTAATAATTCTGCTGGAGTCCTGTTTGTATTAGTGTGTGTGGATGAGACCAGAGGCAGGTCTGCTGAGACCAGAGGTGAAAGACTAAATTTATATTTCAAAGAAACCATTTAAACTCTGCAAACCCCCCTCCCCCAGCCCCTTTCCCTGAACTCATGTAAACTTAATGTCTCAAACACTCCTCCAGCTCAGCCACCAGGGACCTAATCTCTCTCTTTCTCTCTCTCGTTCTCTCTCGCTCTCTCTTTCTCCCGTCCCCATTTATTCCTTTAATCTATGCTCGCTTCTGTTATTATTGTTGTCACTTCCTTTTGTAATACACACGTCCCACACACCAAAGCCCATGAGGCCCGTAGGTCTGTGTGTTGGTAGAGTAGATGTGATTGATAGGCAGAATCTGCCTACTGTAAAGCTGTCATTCATAACGGCTGTGAGCCTGAGAGTGGCTGAGAGACATGGCATGAATTCTCTTTTTTATTTAATCTTGATTAACCAGAGACAGACACTCGCAGGTGTGAACTCAAATCCCTGTGACGGAGCGTGCATGCTAAAGAGCTTCTTCTTCTGTGACAAATCAGACACCACACACACACACCTATCTCTGCGTGCGTGTCCTGCTTTCTCCTTATACACCATTACGGAAATAGTTATGTTGGCCAGTCTGACCCCTGTTGGTCATAATCTGCAACTGCAACTTTATGGAGAGAGAGAGAGAGAGAGAGAGAGAAAGAGAGAGAGACAGAGAGAGAGATGGAAAGGAAAGTGATGAAGAGGAAAGGGTGAATGAGGAAAGAGAGAGAGAACAAGAGATATCGAGATAAGAGAGTTAAATAAAGGATGAGAGAAGGGAAGAGTGATGAGAAAGAGAAAAGGGAGAATGAGGGGGAAAAGAGCAAGGGAGAGGAAGCAGTGAGACAGAGAGGGAGACAGCTGGATATAGAGAGTAAGCAGCAGATACACCTATACTTTACTTTAACAAATCAATGCCCTGATTGAAACGGATGCCCAGACGAGGCGGACTGAGGAAAGATCTTTCCAACTGAGTATCACCAACTTTCAGAATGGAAGTCTCTCAACACTACTAAAAGAAAATGCTCCTCTCTGGGTTTATACACACACCAAGACTTCATCTGTAGCCTCATGTATCTCAACTTGAAAGCAGAAATGGCTCCATATGTTTGACTCACTTATTCAGTCCTTGTAAGCTATAGAATAAGCAGGTGCAAGAAACACACTTATATATATATACATTTATATATATATAAAAACATAAAGATGTTTGGAATTTTACAGGTAAGTACTTCTATACCACCCCACACTTTACTTTTATCCAATCACTCCTTCATTAAAGCCAATCAGGTGATCTGCTAGAGGAACCGAACTAATGTCTAGAGTTCACAAAGAATCAGTAACCAACCCTGTGTTGTTCTGTATTCTATAACTGTGTTCTTTTATAACTGTGTTCTGTATTCTATAACTGTGCTTTTTTGACTGTGTTCTTCTAACTATAGCCTTCTATAACTGTGTTATTCTAACTGTATTATTTTGACTGTGTAATTCTAACTATAGCCTTCTATAACTGTGTTATTCTAACTGTATTATTTTGACTGTGTAATTCTAACTATAGGCTTTTATAACTGTGTTATTCTAACTGTATTATTTTGACTGTGTAATTCTAACTATAGCTTTCTATAACTGTGCTCTTCTAACTGTCTGTCTGTTATTCTGTCATTTTCTATAACTTTGTTCTTTTTCACTGTGTTCTTCTGTGTTCTTCTAACTGTGCTTTTTAAACTTACTGTGTTACGGTTCTTCAAACCGTGTTTTTCTAACTCTTCTAACATTAATTTCACTTCACATCGATCAGTATATTTATATTTGTGTGTGTTTTAATTGCAAAAAGTCCTTCCATTTTTAAAAATACAACAGAAACATTTTAATAGTTTTATATTGCTATTTTTCTCTGACAGATCTGTGACATTTATGTCCTAAAAATGTACAAAAACAAACACTCAACACACACACACACACACACACACACACACACAAAGTAGTAACAGGAGGGTAATGGGACGCACATAGAGGCGGAGGGGAACATCTGTGGCTTTGGGCCTCACACAAAAGCCTCCATCCCCAGCTCAAACAGAAGCACGGCCTCTCTATTGGCTCAGGTTCTGAGGCATACACCCCTAATTTAAGGCTTTCAGCAGCTCTCATCATTAACATTTCAAATTGTGTGTGTGTGAGTGTGCGAGTGTGTCAGGCGTCTGTGTTTGTGCACACCAACCCCCCATCCAACAGACTGGTGGAGAATGAATGACTATACCACACAACAGACACACTGATGCTGCTTTACTGGACTACATAATATTGAGTATAGAGAAGATACTTTTGATAGAGATGATTAATTTGTAGATACTGTAGTTTGTATAATATCCATAGAAAAGCATTACAAATAGATCAAGACACTCTTGAACAGCAGCACATGAGCCTAAAGTCACCATGTCTAATGCCAGTATTGGCTAAAGGGGTATAAAGCCCCCCAGCATTGGGCTGTGGAGCAGTGGAGCTGCGTTCTCTGAAGTGATGGAGCTCCATCCAATACTTTTGGGATGAGTTTTGCGATCCAGACTGATCATCTAACATCAGCACCTGTCCTCACTAATGCTTTCGCAGCCGAACACAATTAAATTCACACATCAATGTAAAGGTTTACAATTAAATATAACCATTGTTACCAGGTTCTATAAAGAACCATCTACGAAAGGTTTTCTACCAATGCAAAGAGCTATTTAGGCATTGCAGCAGTACTCTATAAAACCATTGCCTCTATCAAATAAGCCTTGACAAATCAAGAGGTGAGATCTATTCAAAGATTTGTACAGTCTAAGAAAGGGTGGTTCTTTAGTGAAGGCTATGGTTCTATACCATTGAGTGTACAAACTTTTGGACAGATCTCCACCTCCTGACAGTGGAGGATTTGTTGCACTGACATTTTGAAAGCTGAGGGACCAGACGTCCTCAACTGCCCTGGATCATTTATTTATCGAAGCTCTGAACACTATTTCAGCTATTTGATTTCTTTTTTTCCAATTCCTCTTAATCCCCTGTAGGAAGAGACAAGCTCTGACTGTGGTGCATTATACATGATGGATCAAACTTATTAGTAATAATGTCTGAAAGACCCAGTCTCTGCTGTCTGTCATCATTCAAGAAAAACTAATGAAAAGAGATTAGCTGCATCAATATTTATCAGAGGAGTATCGCTTCTGAAATCCTCCAGTACATACCAGTAATACTAATCCTTATAATACAGAATAAATTAACATTTATTTATAAATGAACACTTAGAAATTAGCATTTTCCTGTTGCTTGAACAAACAATTTGTAAAATGTTAAGACCTGTTTTTCAATCAGCTACTTCTTATTATACAGTTCATGCAGTTACTCTATACTAATTGTTGCTGTTTGTCTCTAAACCTGTCTATGTTATTGTAAATGCTGTGCATACAGCTGTTCAGTGTTCTAGAGGGACGGTCGATACCCATGATGTACTGAGAAAAACGTATCATAATGTAATTTACCACAGTAACGATAACCCATTGCTATATTGCCAACCCCTAGTTTGTAAATCTCATCTCATATTACATATAGCTTTTATAGGGCATAAACCTGTTTGCTGTAGAACGGCGTGATGACAACAACAGTAATATCAGAGATTCAGAAATCAATATATGATGGAACCCCTAGGAGAGACACTCCGTGCTGTAATGTCCCATTAAAGGTTTGAAATGCCTGCTTTGGCCTTTGTGAAATCAAATTATTACTGCAGTGTGCCATGCTTCTCCCAGACACAGATATCTGCTACCAGGCACAGACGTATGTTAAGCTGTCAATGCTAAAGTGTCATACGTATGTGAGAGCTGCAAATGATATTCCAGTGGACTGGATCTCAGGGTGCTAACACTCAACAGCTAGCTCTGTACAGCATGCAAATGAGGACACAGAAATTAGCCCATGCTTGAAGAGACACAATCAATAATTATCAGCTTGATGGTTCCCGGGCCACATTGCCTTGCTTGCCTCAGCATCCGTAATGGCCACAGAATGTATATACGGGGCGGAGTCGTCCATCAAACCCAATGAGACACAAAATAGGACGGAGGCTGCTGGAGGCAGGCTGCTTTGGAGATGTCTTTCGAAAAAGGGAGCATGCGGCATTTCCCCCTTCTGTGTAGTCTAGCTGTTTCAAGGTAGGCTCTGACAGTGGGTGTCATCTTCTCAAAGGCCTTGTGTATGCTCTTCAGTCCATCTCTAGGAAAAGAGGGCCACGGACAGAGTGACATGCGCCAGCAGAGTGAGAGTTTTCTAGTGCCCCTGATGTAGGCTGAGGAGTTGACAGGAAAACCCATAGGGAGAAAGGAAAAAAACAGCAGAAGGCATTAACTTCAGCGGGGGGCTTAGTTAATCTTCTAATCATAAGCTTTAATAAACAATTAAGCTGAAACATCTTGCCCCCTGCAGTTTGAGTCTTGCATCTTTTTATACACTCTTTGAATTAAAGGTGCTAAAAAGGGTTTATTGGAGCCAAACTACACAGTCACCACTATCGATCTAGCTATCTAGAACACCTCTTCTAATCAACAAATTCAACTACTTTAAGAAATATTATTGCCAATACAATGGGACTCTCTGTAGTAGCCACACATAAGCCTAAGGTCACCATGTCCAGTGCCATATATTGGGGCGTAAAGCCCTCCAGTACTGGACTGTGCAGTCTCTGAAGTTAATGCTCCATTTAATTTCTTTGTGATGAGGTGAAGTGGTTGGTGATCCAGACATAATCATCCAACATCTAGATCTGACCTTATTAATAATCTTGTGGCTGAATGCAATCACATAGTTACAACAATATTCCAACATTCGAAGAGCCTTGCCAGAAGAGTAGAGGCTGTTACAGCAGCCTAATTAATACCTTTAATTTCAGAAGAAACAGTTAATGAGCAGACGTCTACAAATGTTAGATGCCTATCTCTGTCTATCTGTATATATATATATATATATATATATATATATATATATATATATATATATATATATATATATATATATATATGTATCTATATATATATATATATATATATCAATTGAGTAGTTTCAAGAACCATCCACCGAAAGGTCCTTTAGGGAACCAAAAATGGTTTCTCCTATGATATTGCTGTAGAAGACCCTTAATGACACATTTATTTTCAAGTGACATGCATGGTTGAGAAAACACTAATGATGCTAATGCTGCCTCAGAGTGTAATCGTCTATAAACTATTACTGGTAATAACAACTGCCACTCAAGTGACTGTGATAAGCGTAAGTCCTCTTTGCTTAGCGTGTTCGAGCTGTCAGGCACAGACAGTTCGAGTCAGGGGTTAAATGTGCCATGCAGCTCAGCGCACACTGGAGCAATTAAGAGTTGCCTACTCTAACCTTGTGACCTGTGGGGGGCACTTGCACAGCTGGGATATTACTGGGAAAGAGTCAGTGGCATGATTTCTTTAAGGAGAGAGGAAAAGAGGGGGGCATAATTGACACAACAGAAGCTCGAATGCCTGAGGGTGTTGCCACAGCAACCAGTCCACAGAAGGCTGCGTTCGGACAGTGGGTCAGAGTGAGGCAGCTCTGGGCCTGCGTGTCTGGAGCTATCGTTACAGTCGAGGCCTGACCAGGTCCTGGACCCAATCTATTTCAATCAGGAGGGAATGGTTCACTTTTTATTACTTCTTCAATGCTCTCATCCTCCATCCCACTCAGGCCGCCCATGATAACAGTGCTATTAGCCCTATAGATCAATGTGTTTTTATTTTCCCTCGCCCACAAACCCCCCTTCCACCCACCACCCCTCACCCCCAACATAACTCCCTCCGAACTAGCCACCTCCTCTTATGGCCTGTGGACGTATTGGGTATCGGAAAACTGAATTACTTTATCTCCCCTCCCAAGGGAGGCCTGCCCCAAGAAAAGTTGATTTGCAGCCGCACAATAGCCGCCCTTATCCTCTCATCTTCACCTCTCGCTTGCCTGGCAGAACGAAGAAGCCAATCATAAAGGCAGTATGCCACAGACGAAGAAGAGGAAGATGAAGACAAAAAAAAAACAATTAGAGCTTCAGCGGATGAGGGCGTGGAGGTCAGGCCTTGGACTCTGAGGAATAACCGCAGCTGTGGAAGCAGGATTGCGAGGAATAGAGGCTAGGCAACTCTGTCACACACCAACCATCACGCATGTCCTTATCTCCAGTCACACGTTTACCCACCCACACACAAACTTACTTGGCTGGGCTCCATTAGACACACTCTAATTGCTCCACCAGTGGTCTTAACTGAAGGTCATGGGACCATTCATTAGAGCACTGTAAGTTGGCTAATTGAAGCTTACTCAACACCTTGACACAGATGAGTGCTCATAAATGTTTCCAGAGAAAGCGCCACTGAGTGACCTAGTTTGGATGAACAGCGGAAATACACATCATGGGGAGAGTGAGTTTGGCTGAGCTGGGGCCACTTAGGGATGGGCTGCAGAAACAAGCGCCTTAGCTCTGGTCATTATTCTCCAGACTCAGACAGGGCCTCTCGTTATAATAGTGCTAAACAAGGCTTCGCTTGTAGCTGCTTTTCACATGGTTATCTGTGTCTATTGTTTATGGGAGAGGGATGTTTTGGGCTTGTAGGAGCATGTTGGATGTTACAATGAGCTGGGTTGACCTAATGAGCTTTCAGAAATTGACCACAATAGCGTCAGCGTATTTCATGGCATTTTATTTTCTAGCAGGTTTTTAATAGAAACGTTTAAAGGGACCACTTCCTACTTTTTCTCCTTATGATTTACATACCAGTCATAATTCATTTTTACATGGCTGTTTTCCAACCTCTCTTTAGAAGTTTCCTGGCCGTTTTTGTTCATGATTGATTTATGGAATTGACTCTGTTCTGATTGGCTGCCACATTTTGTGCCGAATTCAAAAAGCAGCTTTGCTGTGAAGGGATGGCCTACACTGCTGAAGAGTGAACAGGTGGATTTACAGCCTGGTCTCAAGAGGAATTTGAACATATGTGACTAAAAGACCACTTCAGAATTCATACAATAGGTACTAAATTTGACCCTCATTCATGTGCAAGATATGCAGAAATCAAATGACAGAGAATGTTACAAAGCAACCAGTGTGATTTTATTATCTGAACCAACACCACAACCTTAACCTAAACTTAACCGTTACCCTATCCCGTGGTATTTATAACCTGGACCTACACCCCAACCTAAACCTAAATTTAATCTAACCCTTACCCCTAACCCCTAACTTAACTATAGTAGAATGTGAGATTATTATAGTTTCTGCAGGAGTTTCCCCCAGAATTCATTGGAGTACTTTTAGCCGTATATGTGAGAGAGCCGTATATTTTCTGAGATCTAGTTGGGATTTATGTATATAAACAAAATGGATTTGATGAATATGAACAATAAGAACAAAAACAAAGAATCAGGTTTTGCATTTTAGTTTCATTACATGGATTATGTTTCACAGACTGGAGAGTGAATAGTTTATATGGTCTACAGACTTTTTGTAATTGAAAGCAACATTTTGAAATGAAACTCTTTTATAACTAATTATAATGAAACTCAATTATATAATTATATGATTTAGTTTTTTCTCAGTAATATACACACAGTTGTATGAAAAGGTTTGGGCACTAATATGATTTAAATCACATTTGGTTCAGACCATGACATCACATATGATCATGTGAGAAATGAATGTAAGGGGGATGGAACTCTGGCTGAAGTTCAGGAAGCTTCTGCTTTAAGCTATAAGACCAGAACCACCTCTGATAAGTGGGGCTAGGACTGAGAAATATGATGAAGATATGTATGCAAATAATTAGAAAATCAACTAAGCAATTTGGTTTAGGTGTTTTGCCATGTTTCTACAGTGACATAACACACATTTAGAAACAACTAAACACCTTCCTTCTCCCCCTACAACGATGTAAGGGTGCTGCATTTTCAGTCAGGTTTTGGTCACACCACTGGCCATTAGGGCGCTCTTGACTGATCAATAAGAACGACTGATTCATTGACTGGTCTGAAGAGGTTGTCTGCTTAGCTCCATCTGCGCCAAAATCAGAAATCATTTGGCTTGGTGAGACCAGATGGAGGCATATGGATCTACCTGCTCTTTTAGATTAGCCCTCCTCTCTCTCCAGCTGACCCATCACTGTCAAACACCTGAACATTACCAATGTGTGGCAATCAACCAAGCCCAAGTTAAAGAGTGTTTGACTTCTCCACTTTACTTGGATTAATTGAGCTAATGTTACAATTACCCGTACAAGGGATAAGTGTCGTTCTCTTTAATTCAAGTATTGATGCACAGTGTGTTCAAGAGACACATGACCTCAGAGACCACAAATGACCCATGTTCCAGCAGTACATTCTGAGTGATTCTTATGTGTTTGATAATTGGAGGCCTCTCCATTCACCTTGGTTAGAAAACAGAGGAGTGAAAAAGCAGAAATAGCCATTAACTTCAATGGGGGGTTCGGTAAAGCTTCTAATCAAAAGCTTTGAAAACAATTAAGCCGCAAATTTGACTTCCTCCTGTGGTTTGTCTCATGTATTTTTCTCTACATCTCCTCTAGATTTCTCAGCATGCACAACACAAGGCTTTAATGATGCTACAGCAGTCTAAGTATAATTGTCTATGAACTATTGATGGTGATAACAACTGCCACTCAAATGACTGTAATAAGAGGGACTCCTCTTTGCTTAGCATGTTTGAGCTGTCAGCCACAGGCAGGTCAAGTAGGAGCTAAATGTAACAAGCTGTCCAGCCAGAAGGGCGTGAACATAGAAGCAGAATGTATTATAATAATTATTATTATAATCATTTATATAGCTTGGTTTTCGGTTGCCTTTGATTACACTGCATGTTGTGTTTTTTTGTAAGTCCACAGAATTTGACATGCATAGTTCAGGTTCAGCAATGATGTTCTGGTAGAATGGTCTGCTATTGTTCATGTTTATGAATTCTACAGAAAAGCACATTTTTAGCTCAGGTCCCCTCAGTAAAGCTCAGTAACCTACCAGAAACATCAAGAGAATGTGTTCACTCTGCGTTGTTGTCATCTCCTGTAATATGATGAGCAGGTTATTCAAAGGAAAAAGAGTAACTGTGTGTCTGTGGAAAAATTTGACACAAAATACTAATGCTATTATTAAAAGGACCTAAAATACTTTAAATATCATAAATAAACTTAAATAGCATAATAAACTTGATTCAGCAAAGCCTGGATTGACAAATCCAACAGTCAGACTACAACTGAATGTACAGGACTGTGCCTGTACAACACTTATCTGTCCTTTCCATGAAAAGACACTATTACACTACAACATACAAGGTGAAGTACATTTTCTGTCTGCATCATTGTATGTGTTTGTAGGGTGACAACACAAGAGCAGATATATAGTATAGTGTATAGTGACAGAAAGAGTAGAATGGGCTTTGTGGGTTAAGGCCTCTGGTCGTCAGAGGCCCCTGGGCAATGGCCCCAATGGCCCAGTCAATAACCCACGCCTGCTTTTAAGAAAAATGTAGGCCGGCAATCCTGCCAAAACTGAATATGAACCTGATCTAGCTGTAATATTTCATCATGACTACTGCTCTAATATCAACATCCCTTCTCCAAATCAATTGGCTGTCATATGATTAGCACGGTTTTGTTGTTTTTTCTACCTATCTTTATATCATTATAAACCAATTCTCAAGATGTCATTATTGTTATCAGAAAAAAAAATGGCACTGTGCCATTTTTAGTGTATTATCAACAGTGGAAAGAAATCACATTCATATCTAGTAAGGAAGAACAGAAGGCTTCATTTAAAGAGTGCAGATGAAGTCCAAGTGTAATCTTGAACTAAGATCTTGTACATACTTGGAAAGCCCCTTGACATAGACCTCGATTAGAGGAGGCCAATTTAGCCGGACTGGTATGAGGAATAGGAGTAAGCCGGTGATGCAGAGTCCCATGGAGGCTCTGCTCTCATTAGTCCCCTCCAGGACTGGTGGTGTAACCCTTCGCCCCAGCCCACCGCTCTCAGACATCTGCAGTGATCCGTTTCACAAGGCACCACCACACTGAGACAGGCCTATTAAAATAGCTGAGTCTGTACTGGTGGGACAGTGTTCAGATTGGAGCTGTGGATTGTTAAAGATTACTGGATTAAACTGGATTTAAAAAAAGATTAAAATTTGATCAGAAGTGATTAGTTCTTCTTCTGATGATGATAATGCAAATTTTTAATTCTCCCACTGCTCCACATAAGAAATGATATATAATAAGACAGTAAGAAAAAAAGGTTGGTGGTCACGCACATTAATAAGCATTTATAAATGCATATATATATATATATATATATATATATATATATATATATATATATATATATATGCAATTATAGTCCTGCAATTATAGTCCTAAATGTTGCTTAACACTAATACTAACTACATTATCTGCTCATACTAACAGGACAATTCATATGCTTCTAACATTGATTTATGTTACTGATTGGTTAATGTTACTATTAATTAATTCATCTGAATGATTTTGTCTAATGATTAGTGCTATTGCTGTTATTGTAATTGTTTTGCATCTGGTGTCTAACACAACTGCAGGTGTTCTTTTTGACTCTTGGTTCTTCTCACTGTTAGTGAGTGATGTTCACTAGAGGCTTGGTTCAGGATTTAAGTAAAGTTGGTTAATGACAGAGCCAATTATAAAAAAAAGCCCCATAGAAATACATTTGAACTGAATTCAATTCTATACGCTCTCACTGCTCAAATAATCATAAAAGCAAAAGTTTACCTGATTATTCATAAAATCAACAATTACACTTCTGCACACCAGAATACCAAAGAGCAGTGTTTATTAGAATTTGTCATGTTAATACACTGTATTTGCTATTTTGATTACAAAATTAATTTACATCTTTTTGGCTAAATCTACACTTTGAAACAATGTTCATGATTTAAAACGGCATGATATGAGAATTTGTCCCTAGACAAATTTTTGTTCCTAGACTCCCCCTACAGGTGTGGAGTGCAATTCTCTTTTACACCACTGTTGTAAATACAAACCACTCTTCATAGACAGCTGACAAGCACATGCACATGTTGGCAAGCTGAAGGATACAGAACCAGGAAAGACAACATCAGCAATTATTAAACCATGTTTACCAATAAGGTGGAGCAGAATGCCAAGCTAACAAAACCTGATCCAGAGACAATGTGCTGCTAACCCTGAATATAACATATAGGAAAGTTGGGGAAAGGAAATGTAGAAAGAAAAGCTGACCTTACAATCTAGCCAAAACAACTAGACAGCAGCTCACACAAGAGCACTTTTTACCAGTACTGACGTCAAAGTGTGTTATCTAGGAAGTTTGCTAACATCATCTTGTGGTGCCTATGTAGCACCTAAACCTCTGTCGAAATGGGCTGACTTAGCTTAACACAGGAAAACAACACAAGACAAGTCAGCTAGCTAATTAGTTATTACATCCTAGTCCAACAGGAAGAAGGCCAGCTCAGCATCTGTCCCACATGCTTTTATCTCTTTTAGCCAGAGCCCCCATTCTCCCGGTTAGTGTGTGAGCGTACCATCCAAATAGTTAGGATGCTGCTCTTGAAATTGCTACAAAATGTTCATTTTAAATGTTCAGTCGCACAATACATTACGTTACATCAACACAATCGCTGCTCTTCTCTTGAATTACGTTGGCGTAACACATTTTGTTCATTTATAACTGTTTGACATGTTCGAATTATGTCAGTTCAAAGCACCACTCCCTTCAGCGCTATGGTCATCTCATGATCTGACCTCAATCTGCTTCACCATGGATTGTTGCTGTAAGATAAGAGCCAGTATTTCTATCCAGGTCAGAAGTAAAATATGCCAAACTATTTGGTGCTTTTTCTCCTTGTTCAGTGTCGCCTCATCTGTATAGGCCCAGGAACCACATAACTGACATTCATGAATAATACACACACCACAAAATGAATGAATAATGGCTATTTTGTATTGGGAAACAATGAACATTAATAATCATGGGCTCCTCTTATTGATTCCTTCATCCTGATTGTTCCCTATGATTGCTTGACTGTTCTCTCTGATCAGAACAGAATAATGAGATAAGATATAGGGCATGTATCGTCCTGTTTGCTGACTCAGGTCGTCTTGTCCTAATTTGCTGAATGGAACCAGTGCTTGACCATTTTGGTGATTCATGGTGATTTCCAGAAAATCAATACTTCAGATTGTTGAGTTTATATGCAGGCCATAGCTGTTATTGTATTGGGGCAAAGATCAACATGTTTGATGTCACATGTATAAACCATGGCTGTGTTTATGTTTATATTTGAAAAAATATGAATTATAACCAAGTTACTTCTTTGTAGCCAATAAGTAAGCCATTTTACATCATTAAGAGTGTTGTGTCATTGAAGATGTGCAAATAGAGGGCAGTGGCATGGACATACTAAGCTCTCAATCAAAAGCTCACAACCCGTTAAACCCCTTACATATCGGTCACATAGGGCTAGGGCCAAAATCCTTTACCATGGCCTCCTGATGTTGCCTGTATGTGCAGACTGCTCTTGCTTGGCTCTTCTGTTTGGGACTGGCATTTCTGGCAGTGGCTTCACCCTGGCTTCACCTACTTACTGTAGCTTTCAAGGACTGAATATCACCTCTAAAGCTCAATGTTTAGACTCTCTCCTTTCAGATATTATATAGTTCTCAGACTTTACTGTGCTGAAGTTCTGTTTTATGGTTTATGTTTTTTCACCATTTCTGACTTTTCTGATTTGTTTGTGATTAATTCAGTTATTTCACATTCATGTACCTGCCTGCTTGAGTAATCACTCTTTATACCTGCTCTGAAATTGTCCTTCATAAAGCATGCTCACTTATGTATCCTGCCAACACCCTTTGTTCGTTACACATGGCAATATTGATGACCGCCTTATGAATGCCTTATTAATAGCACAGCTCTGCTGCCACTGCACTTACATTTACCACATACATTAAAAAATAATACACATAATGCAAACAATTCGAATGTTTTGTTGCATTTCCACCTTGTCTTTACCTCTGCCATGTTTTTTGTTTTTGTTTTATTTACTTCGACCATGTGCTCTTTAGCTCTTGTTTTTGGTCTTTGGCTCCACCCTTATCCTGCCTTCACCATGTCTCTGTGTATGAGTGTGGCTTTGTCTAATGTTTATTTGTCGTATATAACATTGTTTGTCTTTTCTACCTGTTTTTATTTTGATTCATGCTTCGTGTCCATTTTTCTTTGATTAAAGCTTCATACATCCAGTTCTCCAAAATCTACATAATTTCTAAATGAGTTTAATATATGAAGTCACAGTTTTGTCTGTCAGTTTATTTACTTGTAATGATGTAATGTATTCTCTTCAACAGAAATTATGCACACATTTGAAACAAGTGTTTGCACTTTTCTGTGAATCTGCATGGTCAGCTGAATTTGTGCACCTGTTTTCTGCAGATTTCCATTGTCTGATTTGCCTGTTTAATTCAAGATGACAGTTTGTTCTTGTAATACTTTGACTACATTCCTGACAGACTCACACTGGCATGGATTATAGTGCATTATAGTGTTATTTATTACAATGCAAAATTGTACACTTAAAAAAAAAGATCTATCCTCTATTTTACTAAAGCATACAGTGGTGCCCTGTTAACAAGGCTGTTTGAGCCGGCATGTCAATTTCAATTGCATGTATTTTACAAACAAGCATTTAGGAGCATATGACACCTGCGTTAGTTAATGTGCAAGCTTTGTAATCACGCATGTTCTCTGCTGGAAGACCATAAGATGGCCCCATATGGGACTGGCAGTTCTGTCATGCATCTCCCCAGTCTCAGCAGGTAAATGCTGGTTGTCTGTACTTCTGTTGTTAATTAGCCACATATCCCTGTCACCTAAAAGCCTTCAGGAAGACTCACATTAATTTACTCAACATACGCAGACAGACAGACAGACAGACGCACACACACACAAAAGAAATGAGCAGACATAGCTGCATTTATAAAACATAGGTTGTTTTCTTTCTTGGTGAAGTAAAGGTTCATATTTCTATCATTAAGTTTAGAATAGTGTGGGACGGCTGCGGCAAATAATGTGCACTATGTATCTAAATGTATGTGGACACTGCTTCTACAAAATGCATTTAGCTACTTTGAGTTGCACCCCTTGCTGACACAGATGTGCAAATGCACACACACAGCTTGTCTAGTCCCTGTAGAGAGGTACTGTCAATAGAATAGGACTCAGATAAACATAACCCTTCTGGCACCATACCTAATGCCAGGTGAAAGACCCTCAGCATTAAGCTGTGGAGCAGTGGAACTGTGTTTTCTGGAATGATGGTACTCTATAAAATACTTATGGGATGAGTTGGGGTGGTGATCACTCCAACAAAATTTAAAAAAGATTATCTTATCTTATCTTATCTTAACTATGTTTTCTGGAATGATGACACTATATAAAATAATTATGGGCTGTGTTGGGGTGGTGATCACTCCAACAAAAGCAGAATAAATTAATAAATACATAATATAAATATAATTATAAATAATATAAAACATTTATACTACCCTCGATTTCAGAAGAAACAATAATGAGCAGGTGTCCCAATACTTTTGTCCATATAGCGTACATGCATTAAATCTGTGTTGCTCCAGTGGTACGTTGTCACTTTTATTGTCAAGCAGCACAGAGTTAAACAATAAAATCAGAGTTTAATTCCATAATTTAATATCCAATTACCATGAAGATAATTTACTGTAATTTACAACATCATCAGGACCTCTACAACCAGAAATTAGCTGGCACTGGACCAATCTAGGGCACAGAAATATGTGGTGCTAAAAGTCAACAGGTCAGACTGAAACTACAGAACTAGAAGGTCCAGCCAGTCAGCCCACGATTCTATAACTGCTTGTTCTGAATCATAAACCTCTAGAACGGCTACAACTCACTATGTGATGATGGCTTTCAGTATTATTCCTTTTTAATATCCAATTCTTTTACAGTGTCTTCACACCAAATGATCACATATTAAAGAGGGATTTATTTACTAACAGCATCATTCTGCAGAATAATCCTATCTGAACACTATTTGACTCTAATCTAGACTTTCACCTGGCAAGCTAAAATCTGTAATAACCAGTTCTATAATACCTCCCAAAATATCCCAAACTACATCAATACAACTATACATTATCGTTAGCCTCACTCATTATTTTCACTGCATTCAAAAAAAAAGGTAGCCGTGAATTTGATATTTTATTACATTAGAACATAATGATGCTATTGATTTATCATTTTATTATTCTATAACACATATGTAACCAACAGATGGATATTTTGAAAATATGTACATTCCTTTCTAGTTCTGCTTGTGGGATTTGTGGTGTCATAAGGATAATCATAAGCAAATCAATAAAATAAAGAATCTTAAAATGACAGACTTTACTATTTCTAAGTAAATAGACCACATGCATCTTTATTAATGTGTGAAAGGTAAAATAGTAATCTAGTAGCAATCTAGTAGGAATCCCACTCACAAATATGTACTCTATCGAATACAATGCCTTATTGATTTTACAATATTTTCGATTTTACCATAATGTTTCATCAAAATACCATCATCCTAGAGGACCCCCTGCCTTGCAAATTACCTGCTTCAACACACAACCTTAAACTCAGGAAGGGCTTGTTAATTAACAGATTAACTGGATTAGCTGTGTTGGCAGCAAGACATTCGCTAAAATGTGCAAGACAGGGGGTCCTCCAGAACCAGGGTTGGGAACCACAGCTCTAGACCAAAATGGCTTTGAAATAATTGGTAAGTTGGTATATTTTAAGACTTCACTCATGAAATTTCCTATTGGGCACAATTAAAGCATAGCCTTAAACTTAGACTGCTGTTCACATAGGACCCTGTTCACACCTGGCATTAACACGCATCTCTTGTAAATGGCGAAGAGTTGCTTGTACATCAGCCACAGGTATGGCCATTATCCATTAGTTAGTTTGTTATTGTAGCGTGCTCAGATAACTTGTGCGGATGGTGGTGCAGTTGATGTGGGTGATGCTGTTTGGAATGCATTGAGGTTGCTTTGCCATTCACCCTACAAGAATAATGCATCACTGACCAGCTCTGAATGTTGTTTGAATGATCAGATTACGGGATATACACCCTCTCACAACTGTACTTTGTGCTGGCCACTTATAATCAGACCCGCCAAGGCGTTAATGCCATTAATGTTAATGCTAGGTGTAAACGGGGCCTAACACAGAGTTAGGTGACCCTTAATACAAAACATGGCATTCTTCTTATATGAGTTCATTCATTTTTGTTATGTTTAAATTATTAATTTAGTTTAATTTAGTTTAAAAGATGTATTAAATGATACACACACACACAGTTGTGTTTATACATAGAATAGGAGATATTTGGATAGTGATTTTGATTTTAAAGTTATTGTTAAGCATACAAGCTTGTTTTATGAACTGCCAAAAACTGACTATTAAAATAATAATACCAAAAAAATGTAAATACAGACTCAGGAGAAAATATTTTCAAATCCTCACACAATCACAGCCAACCAGTTTGGTCTGAGTCTGAGAATAGGCTGACCTCAAGTCAAGTCAAGTCAAGTGGGTTTTTTATTGTCATTTCAACTACATACAGAGTACACAGTGAAACGAAACAACGTTCCTCCAGGACCATGGTGCAACATAGACACAGTGCATACAGAACACAAGTGCAACACAATACAAGTGCAGACAGACAATACAACACAATACAGACAAAGAATAATAAATAATTAGGGGTAAGAAAATGACCTAACCATAAACAAATGAAGGGGGGGGTGCACACAAAACATCTTTCATATTTAAGAAATTCCAGCTCAGATCATTCACTAATGTTTTACAGTTGCTAAACTTATAAAGTATTGACTGAAATGAGAAACAGAAAATGTGAGAATGTGAGTTAACTCAAACTCACTGTAATCAGTTACTGTATCATTTAAAGTTAGTCTGCCTTCAATTATTTTACAGCATACATGTTCAAGGCACATATTGGACAGTAGCTGTGAAAATTATAATTCTGCAATGATCAGTATTTATTTTATACATTGCATGCAATTATACTTCATTAACTATTGGCCCAACACTGCACAACCATTCATAGATTACTGCAGTGGATTCCCAGAAAGCACTGTAGTAGAATAACTGATCTGTGCTGGTGAGCCATTAGTTTGTGCATTCTGTCTGCCTGTATGTTTTATTGTTGTGATATAACCTTCAATAATGGGTGGAAATTCACCAGCCAATGAACGTTTGAGTGGTGAACATCATTTAAGATGCTGATACTGATGATGTAATCAACATGCAATCTACTAATAGAGCGGGAGCCAATAATTCACTCCTACATTTTTATTGGCTGGGAAATGTGACACAGTCTAAACGCCTGCCTTTAATAAAGAACCTCCCCGGCCCTGATAAATGATAAGCTTCATCGCGGGTATGTGTACGTGTGCATCATAAAACGGGTGCACACAGCTTTTATGAGACTCTATCTGAAATAAAAATGTAAACACTGACACAAACATCTCCCCTTCTCCTACCAATAAAATGCAGCTGATGTAGTAAATTCTGTTGGAATGTTATTTTGGAGAGAATGCAGGTGATATTGGCTCTCTGTTGGAGTAGGTTGACCTGTATGTGCTGTATTTTGCTGAGAAAGGTATAGCTTTAACACTCAGCAGGTTATACAGTAGCATCCCTGCTGCTTTCATCCTAAAGCTGCATCTCAAACTCCTTCATCTGCTCTTCAAACAAGGATATTTGGACTCTGAACATATGCTGCTGCAGTGTGGTAAGCCTGCATGTAGTTTCTGCACACCTGAGGAAAATTCAGCTTACTCACTATTATATATATACATATCTCACATATGAGCTCCATATAAAGCTTTCTTTATTTCTAAGCTTTCTTTATTTGTTGCCACGGTGCCTTTGATGCAAAGTGCAAATGACCTGTTCTGAAAAGCAGTCCAGGCTGAAACATTTCTAATAACTTCAAGACAAATGGGCGGGACTAAACTGCTGCGGGCTGATTAGGTAGGCGTCTTTTGTGATATCACAAAAACAATTCATTTAAATCAGGCTATTTTATAGCTTGATTTTCATATATGGCTTGTATGGGCTAGGGAGTGAATAATTACATACTCTATACTACCTCAGACTATTTTTTATTTTTTCCATGACATGGGTCATTTAAACAATTTCTAGATCTTGATAGGATTACAGGTTTATATGGCCTAAATGTTTTCATAATTACAATACATAATACAGCAGAGCAATTCCTGCCTGTGCTTTAGTGCCTCATGGAGAAAATGGAAAAAGATAAACTCATTTATTCTAGAGTTATCTCACAGCGCTGCATTAGCTGCCCCTGCGCTTGACAAACCGTTGAACGAAGCACAGCCTTGTACTTAACATGTTAATTGCTATTACATTTTCCAGTGCCTCAGTAAATTGTTCCCTGAGTGTAGCCGCTGACATCTTGACCTATTGTAAATTTTACAGTGATTTATTGGGATCGTCCACAGGTCCTCTCTCCCCATAACAGAGAAGTTCTATGGCCTGGCCTCATGAATATTTCAGAGGCCCAATTAAACTACAGCTGACCCCCGAAGAGAAGTGGCGATCCCGCAGAGCCAGGTGACTCCAGGACAGAAGGAGAGAGGGGCTCTATATGCGATTATTATCCTCACTGCTTCACAAAGACCTCATGGCAAAACCTGTTTGTTTGTGCCAACATAATCCTCACACCGCGCATATCCATTGCAAAGGTGATATGATGGAAATGCTAAACAGAAACTGCTGAATAATTCCACTGGTTACAGGAACATGACTTTTGCTTGTTTCCTGACGCCTGTTCTCGTTGCTTCGAGACGAAAGGAACCATTTCCATTTCATAATGGAATTTCAATTCAAATGTCAGCTGCGATTTCTCCAAATACACGGCCATATGCATTTCCAACATCCTGGAAGTTTGGCTGCCCTTGTTTGTCTTTGTGCTTCCAGCTGTTTTTTTGTGTTTGTGTCTCTTTATTTTTGCACCTTGTTTGATTCTTCCGTCTCAGAGATCAGAAGTGATGAATTAAACAGCCACTCGTCTCTGCGTGGGAAAGGGAGGGCGGGATATTTGAATAATGGGAGCAGCAGGTTGGATGAATAAAACAGAGTCAATTTAAAATCTTTCACTCCTGTCAGTATAATTCTATTCAATAGCAAGGTGCAGAATTGTATCTCATGTTGGCTACGCTGGTCCTACACTCCATTGCTCCAAAATGACTCCCCATGCAGTGCTGTATCTCTTTAAGGTCACGAGGGAAATGCAGACACAAGCTTATATCATATGTAAAGGACGACAGCCCGACGTGTTGAATGTATGGAGCAGTATGTGATGATCCTCCTCCTCTTTGTCTTTATCACGAACCTCATTCGGCAGGGTCTTAACCATAACGCGCAGCTGTGAGACCGGCTTTATTTCTGGCTGGGGACTGAGCTGTAAGAACGGCGGGGAGCTCTTTCAAATGGAACACACACTCAGCTTGCTCTGGACTCTCTCTCCCGCTCTCTTTATACGCTTGATGTTATGCTGATGAGAGCCCACTGCCCGCAGGGGCCTCGGCTGGCCCGTTTGACCAAATTTCTCCTGTGAGAGTCGTTGAAAATTTGATTCAGAGTTCTCAGGGGAAATAAGAGAGGTGAATGGAGGCCGGCTGGGCCCAGGTTACACACAGGAGGGAGCGATGGAGAGAGGGAGGTGTGTTTGTGAGCCATCAGGCAAAGCAATATCCTCACCTACGTTAGGCTAAGCAATAATCTTACCACAGGCATGAAACAGCACCCACCAGCACCACTTGGTCTGAAGGCTCCAGTCGCTTCAAGCAGTCCCTAAATAGAACAGCTTTGGTCGTTTATGAGCCACTGTCACCAACTGGCCATCAATACACTCCTTTAAAACCACTTCCGTGGGCTATGCAGGCTTTGGCACCTCTGCACAAGACACTGTGGGCTCCATTATCACCCAAGACCTATAGGCTGACATTAATCTTTTTTTTATGAGTCCAATCAGAAATTTCCAAGCAAGATGTTATCTGTCAATTGCTTTAGATTCCAATTAATAAGAAATGCCTACCTTGTCTCTGGCCCATTTATGAGATTCACCTACCTTATAGGTCAACTTTATAGGTTTACGATCACACACTGTAGTCTGTTGTTGACCACCCTCCTTTTTTGACCATGGAGCGCCCTTGACTGGATATTTTTTGGCTGATGGACCAAGCATTAAAAACGATCAGATAAAAATTGAGTGCTGACTATTGTCAACATAACAATTGAGATGTCCAGCAAAAAGCCAGGAACTGTGGTCATAAACATACAATTGAGAGCATGAGTATTTCTAACAAATGGCAACAGTTTTTCCAATAAACATGCCAGACCATGCATAATCATCTGTACAACCTAAACATCAATGACTGTCATAATTTCTATACTCAATGCCTATCCAAACAGAAATTCAGAGGCAGGAACGCAAACCAGTAAGATTGGATGTGGAGGCCAGGAAAGAGAAGATAACGTGAGATAGATCGGCTCTTAATCCATAGCAGCAGAGATGGTTGTGCATTTGCTGATATTAGTGCTCGCTGATAATTAGATGGATGTGAAATAACTATTGTATAGAGTGTTGATTGTGTTATGATTGGATTTTCCATAGCGTACATGAATTAGCATTACATTAGCCTCCACTTGGATCTAAATGTAAAGTACAACAGCATTTCTGCAATAGTTTTGTGACATTATGTGATTGTTTTTATTGCATTGTTTATTGCTTTTTATGTTCCACTGTAAAATAATTTCACACTGCAGACTCTAAACTCTAGAATCAGAACTGGATTGGAATTAAAATAGCCAATACCCAACCCATTAAAATATGTCTAGATCAGCCCGATCCCAATCTAATGGATAGTCGTAATACAATATTGTGATATGGCTGAAATTGCTGCAAGACAATTTCCAAGCCTATATGATTTGAATCACAAAGAAATCAGCAGTTACAGTAAAAATATGGCCATCAAAAATAGACACACTTAAACCCACTGGAACCCAGATACACAAAGCTGAGACAGTTGTGACCAGGCAGTTCTTTCTTCTTAGCGTAGCTATATTGGCCCTCATGTTGTTTAGATCTATCACTATCATGCTTTCCTTGATCAGGCAAAATCAAAAAAAGCATGTAGGAAAGAAAGCCGATTGATGATGCAGAAATATTCGGATGCGGTGGTTTTTGTTTTGTTTTTGTTTTATGCACTGTGTAAGTAGCTTCAACAAAGGATGGGTGGATATCTTGACCAAAAGAGTTGTATATTACCTTGACAGAACATTGCATTTCTCCTGACTGCTAACTCTGCTTTGCACACACAGGGACAGAATGATAGGGGTTGTAAACCACACACTGAGTGACTCATTTATGAATCAAACTGAATCACCTCAAATTTTCTGCATCTTGAATAGAGTATAGGTAGAAGGCCATAACAAAAGTGTAGAGGTTGTCAAGCAGGTCTGTTCAGCAATCTGACCACTTGTGGAAGAAAGTGCTCATCAGGAACATTTGGAGAACATGCCCTGAATGCTCAAATTCATATTCAAATTCATGTTCATAACTGAAATACAAATTCAGCAGCCTGATAGCCTCCCTCAGGTCTTGATGTCTCCGCTTTATTTTAAGACAGTGTCAGTAATATCATCGGAGGCCAGCAGTCTCTCCTTTCCTCTTGCATTTAATCATCTCGGCTCCTCCTGCAGGTAGCAACGGAAGAGATTGATGGCAGGTGATAAAAGCGGTGACTTTGTGGGTGTGTTAATTATTATTCATGTAACATCACACACAACATGGGCAGGACAGGATTTACAGCAGCAAGGCTTTGCAGTGGCTGTGGTACCAGGATAATTTGTGATGCAGACCCAGGGGGGCCAGTACTCTCTTCTGCCTCTGTATTTTACTCTGTCTTTCTCTTCACCACCGGAGACCCAAGGCTGTCAAACCACCGGGGTTCAAGCATGCCACCCACTCAATCTCTCTCTCTCTCTCTCTCTCTCTCTCTCTCTCTCTCTCTCTCTCACTCTGTTAGTAGTGTGAGGAACTCAGTGAGATGTTGTGAGATTGGTTACAACGAAGGGTTAAGGCTGGCATGTCACAGTGCTGGGCTGTGACTCACGAATGCCACTCACGAAGAAATCAGCAACGCTGCGTCCTGTCTCAAAGATCTGCCAGGGACAGTACGTGAGTCAGAGGCAGTCTGGCAGTTGCTAATGGATTCTTTTGATCCAGATCTTCACTGCTGATGAAAGCCTTCCTCATCAGACTCACATATCTCTCTCATCTCATCCACACACATCTGCCACCTCTCCATCTGCTTTCAATGACCCTCACACAAGAATAGTGAAGGATTTCATCCAGCATCCATAATGTTAATCTCTGTAATGCACTTTCTGGCCCTTTCTTTTGGCTTGCCTCTAACTCTATACATCAGAGGTTCTCAAACCAGTCCTCAGAGACGCTAAGCCAGTCCACACTTGTGTTGTGCACTATTTCTAAAAGCACTTGATCCAGACCATGAGGGGTCATTGAATGCTGATTACCTGGCTCAGATGTGTCAGGACCTAGAACAGACAAAAAAAAAGTCTGGACTGGCTGGAGGTCCCTGAGGAACAGATAGACCACTTCTGCTCTGGAGTGTTGTGAATTCATATGCTGTTTCCTTAGTACTGCAAACTACTGCCCTCTAGTGGATGCCAGAGAACAACAGTCTCTTCCACAACAGCAGCTGCCCTGATGTTGAAGAGAATGTGGAAAAATGCCAGCCCCTTGGTTTAGTGAACCAGATGACCTCACTCTTTCTCCTCCTAGTTTCTGAAGAGAAGGTTGTTCCTATTTAACCCCAGGGCCATGAGTGCGCAGCACCTCCAAGGATAAAGAGGAAAACCATTCGGCTAGCTGATCAGGCAGCCAGACATGCGAGCAAAGCATTCATAAATAATGTAGACCACTCTGGGAATAGCTCAGTCAGCCAAACACACAGCACAGTTTAGCAATCCTGGAAAAGCTCTGAACACTGATTTGAAGCATTTTGAACACTACACCTCTTTTGAGACAGGAAGAGAAGCTGAGAGGGACAGGAGGAGAGACAAAAAAACTGAATGGGAAGATGGGATTTGGGAGGTAAGGTAAAAAGAGAAAATAAAATGAAAAAAAAAACAGAAAAAAAGAGGAAGGAGATGTAGAGGAGAAAGATAGCGGGGGGGAGGGAAGGATCCCAGCAGAAAGGCTGATTGAGCTCCAATTGAAGCGTTGTGATGGTGCTGGGGGTTAAAGAGCAAAGTGTGATGGATACGATCTCATTAGAATGGGCAAGTGAGGCTTTAATTTCCTGAACATGTTCCATCTTTATTAATGTCAGGAGCAGCAGGTAGTCAATTGCATTAGGGCTTCGATCACTGCCTGTGCATGCTCCAATGACAAACATCAAGCAAGGGCATTGTTCTGACGGAGATCATTGCGGACATCACATAAGCAAATTACAAACACATCCTGGGTCAAAATTGGAACAGAGATTATGCTCCAACAGTTCCTAAAAAGTCATAGCCTCACACCTGGCACCTTCTACTGCAAGACACAAACACATCAGCAGACATGTTATTGTTATCTGAGGAGCCAAGCAAACCAAGTGCAATTTTATGCAATAACCTCAAATGGAACAATATTTACACTACGTTGACTTTTAAAAGGTTCTTCACACTCTTCAAATTATTATTTAAAGAACCGTTCATTGATCAGTTCTTAAGGACTCAAATGTTGTGTTCTATGCCATTGTCCAACAGAAACCCTATTGGCACCTTGAAGTTAAAGGATTTACAGAAAGCATTTATGAACATGGTTGGAGTCAACCACAAAAAGCAAAGTGTTCCAGTTTCTCATTTCCCACCCATCCCATCTACTGTCTACTTCATCTCATGAGAGATCACTGCAATTTAAGATGCATTGTCTTGAGAATGGCAGAACTGAAGGTACCTTGAAATGTTCTGTCTAGCTGCTGCATTATGTAAATGAAGAGAGCAGTGTATGTAGAGTGCCCACATGAAGCTATTCTGCTGGAACATGGAAACTGTGTTTCAATGAGTTGTAGGCTCCCTTCTAAATCTGCATGCTTTACAGCCCGTGTCAGCTCATTGATAGCCATGCATTCACTTTGGCGGGTGTGAAGAGAGGCAATGCATGAATTCCACATATTTAGAAGGGAGGTCACAAATCACTACTGGGATACACACAAGGGCCAAAGTCAGGCAAGAATGGATGTTCGGAATCAAGTGGCAGTCAACTAATCAAGTTCATTTTCCAGACATTGCAGTATTAAATCCAGAACTATGAGCTATTGATTCAGTAAAGGGCAAAGTCTGTCTGCCTTTCAAAGAAATCCACATTCTATAAAAGTCTCTAGGTTACCCCCTTAAACTCTCAGCGACCCACATAAGCACATTTGCACAATATCCAAAAAAGTATCTAAATCTTATTACAGTAATGTTATTTTACAGTATCCATAATCACATTCTGGTGTGTTGAGTAGTGCGGTTAATTTTATTGCTGTTTATTAGACTACATCATGTTCATTCTTCACTAACATATTCGTTTCATAGTTGTTCCCAAATTATTGAAAGTAGTTACTGAATAAAATGAGATTAAGGGCTGATACTAATAATGTGTTTCCACAACTTTATTTCTGCTAGTCATTGTAAAAGCCTGTGTGGGAGTTTTAGCCTTCCTTATTTTCAGAATGCTGTCTCATGCAGTGAAATAAGCGATCAGCATAGAGGCTTTTTGACAGCATCTCAGTGAATGAGACCGAAACTGAAAAGAAAGGAAGAATCCTACTTTCCAGGAGACATGGTTGGGAGGACAACGATCTCAAGAGAGGCCTGTCTTCTCCCAGCTCACCCCTCACTGACAAAGCACAACCATAAAAGCTTCATAAAGTCTTCATAAATATGCATTACCCAAAGCTATAGCTCCTACAAGAGGAAAATATGGCGCTCAGGTCCATCTCTGTCACTGTGGATCTCTTATAGACAAGCGACTGCTCCCAAATGCTTTATCCATATTCCACTTCCTTCTGAAGTAAAAGTAAAATGGCCAATGGCACTGTTTAATAATTTATAATTCATCAATCATTGCTAAGGTTATCGGGTCTGAACAAGCCTCACATTTAAAGACTTCAATGAATCCAGCTGCAGCCGTTTACATATATACATATGTTGAAGAAGGCCACACAGCGAGGGAGTGTAATTTGTGTAATTTGTGTCTTGCTGGAGCACCTGACAAACCTGACCTCCAGCCTCCTGACACTCAACAGACACCCCACTGAGTGAGGTCGAAGGTCATGTCCAAGCTCTGGGTCTGAGAGTGTTTGGATGACCAGCATTCTCTCCAGCCCTGATTTTTATTACATCCTCTGCCTTTTCTACAGAGACACCACAGCTCTGCCATGCTTTATGGAGGGCTCAGCCAACCTCATGACCTGCATGAGAAAGAGAAGTGCTTGTCTATTGAAGATCCTGGCAGAAAACTTCTCCAGTTCTTCTTTCCATAAGCTAAAAAGGATAAGCCAGTTAATACAGCTTCATGCGTAATGTCAAAAACTTTGATTAGTCAGAATGCTTCATGTTAAATGTCAGGAGTTAAGGGGAAGTTAATTTGATTTTTTAAAAGGTTATGCAGAGTCTTATTAGAACATATGTTCATTTCATTTTTCAGTAAAAAACTTTTTTCATACTGATGCCTTTAGAGAAGACAATGTAGACATATGTTTAAATGTTTGTGCACATCCCTTCTAATGAAGGCATTCAGGTACTTTAATTTGCACCAATTGTCCTGTAGAGAATTATTCGCAATAGAATAGGACTTTCTGGAGCAGAAAGACATGAACCTATTGGCACCATGCCCAATGCCAGAAGTGGGGTATAAAGCTCCCCGTCATTGAGCTGTGGAGCAGTGAAACTGTGCAAACATCAATATTGTTGCTCCATCCAGTATTTTTGGGATGAGGTGGGGTAGTGTTCAACCAACATCCTGTTCTCACTATCACTCTTATCGTTGAATGCAAACAAATTCTGACAGCAATGCTCCAAAATGTAGAAGAAAGGATCAACTTTTTTTAATACCCTTGATTGCAGAGGAAGCAATGGATGAGCAAGTGACCCAATACTTTTGTCCATATGGTGTATTGCAAATCAAATGAAATCAAATCAAATGTATTGTGTATTTGTCCCACATCTAAAAATATTTTGAGATTAATAATAAGAAAAGTTTGACAAGTGACAAGTTTGACAAGTTAAACCCTTGTGTTAAGTTAATCACATTCACTGTACCTCTTAGGTGACTACATGTAAATAATCATAATTCATAAAATGATCATCTTCATAAAAAAAGTCATGGACTTTATTCTGATATTATCAATGCAAACATGATTAGGCTGTCTGCTTTGATAACAACGCTGATGAAGTCCTATCCTATTGCCTATATATATATACAGTCATGCCCGAAAGTATTCATACCCCTGGCAAAGTTTGACTTAAATTTACTTTTATTTAACCAGAAGTTATATTTTTGCCTTGAAATGACACAGGCATCTCCCAGGAGATAACACGATGATGTACAAGAGGCATCATTGTGGGAAAAAGTATTTCTCAGCTTTTATACACATTTGAACAAAAAGTGGCATGTCCAAAATTATTCATACCCTTTGAAAACTGTCACAGTATATGGGAAAATCCAAAGTTCTATACCATTCCAAATAGTCCAAGCTGTTTTAAAGCATCCTAATTACCCTGATTCATTGGGAACAGCTGTTTTAATCAACTCAACAGGAGAAAAACAGCAGCTCTCTGCAGTTGGTTTGTGGACAGTCATGGCTAAGACAAAGGAGCTCACTAAGGACCTGCGGCTGTGCATTGTGGCCGCTCACAAGTCAGGAAAGGGCTATAAAGCCATATCAAAATGTTTTCAAGTTCCAGTGGCTACAGTGCAAAGTATTATTAAAAAATACAAGAAGTTCCGCACTGTGGAAAATCTCAGAAGATGTGGTCGGAAGCCAAAAGTGACACCTGTGCTGGCCAGGAGAATAGTGAGAGAGGTGAAGAAAAATCCAAGGATCACCACCAAGGCCATCCTGGTGAATCTGGACTCTGCTGGTGGCGACATCTCAAGGCAGACAGTTCAACGGACACTGCACACTGCTGGGTTCCACGGACGCAGGCCAAGGAGGACACCACTTCTCCAGAAAAGGCACACAAAAGCCCGCTTGACCTTTGCAAATGCTCATCTGGACAAAGAAGAAGACTTCTGGTGTTCTGTTTTATGGTCAGATGAAACAAAAATTTAATTGTTTGGCCACAATGATGTGTGCACCATTTGGCATAAAAAAGGAGAAGCCTTCAACCCTAAGAACACCATCCCAACTGTCAAACATGGTGGTGGGAACCTAATGTTTTGGGGGTGTTTTTCAGCCAATGGACCAGGGAACTTGATCGCAGTAAATGGCACCATGAAAAAAGAGCAATACATCAAGATTCTCAACAACAACATCAGGCAGTCTGCAGAGAAACTTGGCCTTGGGAACCGGTGGACATTTCAGCACGACAACGACCCAAAACACACAGCCAAAGTGGTGAAGAAATGGTTAGCAGACAAAAACATTAATGTTTTGCAGTGGCCCAGCCAGAGTCCTGACTTGAATCCAATTGAGAATCTGTGGAGGGAGCTAAAGATCAGGGTGATGGCAAGGAGACCCTCGAACCTCAAAGAGTTGGAGCTCATCACTAAAGATGAATGGGCAAAAATACCAGTGGAGACATGCAAAAAGCTGGTCAGCAATTACAGGAAGCGTTTGATTGCTGTAATAGCCAATAAAGGCTTTTCTATTAATTATTGAGAAGGGTATGAATAATTTTGGACATGCCACTTTTTGTTCAAATGTGTATAAAAGCTGAGAAATATTTTTTCCCACAATGATGCCTCTTGTACATCATCGTGTTATCTCCTGGGAGATGCCTGTGTCATTTCCAGGCAAAAATATAACTTCTGGTTAAATAAAAGTAAATTTAAGTCAAACTTTGACAGGGGTATGAATACTTTCGGGCATGACTGTATATATATATATATATATATATATATATATATATATATATATATATATAGCAAATCAATTTTACTAAAATATTACGAGTTGTGGAGTGACTTCTCCATCAAAGCAACAGTGCAGTAACAGCCATTCCGGTCCCAGAGTGGCGCCATTATTTTCGGGTAAAATTATTACATAATGTTGCTTTAAGCATCAATTCTGGTTTCTCTTTTCAGCCACAACATCACAACACACAGCCTCAGCAAGATTGTGTAGATGAGGTGTTCAGTGATCTGTTATTTATATTTGTTGGTGACTTACAGCAACATGCATATATTACATAAAGTAAAAATATTTGAGCTTTAAACTGTGGTCATACTAATACTAACAATAGACACTGAGTAAGGGTGCTCTTTCTCTCTCTCTCTCTCTCTCTCTCTCTCTATCTCTCTTTATAAAAGGGTCTTCGATTTATAAAGGGTCATTGACAGGAGAAGAATAGTAAGGCAAAGCCTCTTCAGCATGCTGGCAAAAGTAGCCAGACTCTGGGCCTCTAGAGGTCTTCGCTCTGTTTGGACACCTGTTTGCATTTGGATTTCCCCACTGAGAGAGCACAGCCTATTGTAAGTGACCACCCACATGGCCACAGAAAAAGGGTCACACAGAGCAAAAGCGCCCCCTATATGAATATAACCGAGAGGGAAGTAATAGACTCATGGTTATAGATAGACTCATGTGGACCATGCTACCTGCATAATGTAATAGTGAAAAAAAGTTCTTAATAAAGCAATCTTATACACTGTTAGCACCCCACACACAAACACACACACACACACACACACACACACACACACACACACACACACACACACACATACATTTGGTTGTAAATCACTGGAACTGTGTTCTTTTGAGTGATTCTTAAGTTCTATCCAAAAGCTTTGGGATGAGTTGGAGTTGAGTTTGTGATCCAGAACTAATCATCCAACATCACATCAGTACCTGACCTCACGGATGCTCTTGGGGCTCAAATCCTCACAGCAATGTTTCAGAATGTAGTCGAAGCCTTCAAAAAGCAACAGACGGACAGAAGGTGTGTGTTGTACAAAGCTATGTAGCAGGTAGACATTAGATGTTCATTTAAAGAATCTACTGAAAAGGTCTTTAGGTAGCGCAAGGTAGTTATTTTCTACTGGATTGCTCCACAGAGCCCTTTTGGTATCTTTATTTTATGAGCAAATGTATTTTAAGGGTCACATTTAGCTATTAAGCTTCTCCTGAATCTGAAAGCTGTAGGTGTACTATGGCTATCAAGTGTATTGTGCTATTCATCAGGTCGGGTATTCAAAAGTGAAAGAAGGATCAATAGAGCCATGCTCAAGGTAAATACTTTAACTATTGCACACAGCAGAGGAAGTATTGAATTTCCTTTGACCCAAACACTGCAACAACACATGTCTCCCCAGAGAGACAGCCACACTATCAGGGCATGCCATAAGTGTGTGTATAACATGAGATCATAGACAAGTCGTCCTTCCTCTTTGTTTAATTCTGTCTCTTTTCTACCATCAAGGATCCATCTCTAACCTGCCAAGACAGTGACTGTATTGGAAATATCATTCAGCCACTTGGTCCTGAAGGATTCTTATTTAGTTTGGCTAGCTCTCTTTAGGCTCTTTGCTGTCAAACACATTCTATCATTTCTGTAAGGTTTGCCATCAGGGGCATTTAAATAGTGTGGCTAAATTGTAATGTACACTACATTCACCTTATATACATACACAAGAAGTTACAAGACCATGTTATGATGGCCTGTAAGTGCAAAACACACAAACAAGCAAATGAAGATCATCAATTTCTGAAACACTGCAAAGAAATAGCAAATCCAGAAGGGTTCCTGATTTTGGTGGGTGATAAGATATCATCACATTAGCTAGTTCATACTAAAAAGCTAACGAAGCAAACTTCAGACCTCAAGAATGGCTTGGTCCACTGTTTTTTCCCCCCAAACCATTACGTTAACTTTGGGCCTAGTTCCTCTCCACACGTCAATGAGGCTAAATAAAATAAATTCCTTCAAACCAGGGACTGCTATCCTTTCTATTTGTCCTCATATATTCAATCAATCTCATATTACACAAGACTAAACTCAATATCAACCACATATATACACACACATACAAAATGAACTCAACAATTGATCCACTCTGCAGTTCTCTTAGCCCGGTCTGCCCATGCCCGATAAGCTAGAGAAGAGTCATCCTGCTTTTATCTGTCTCTGACCTGTGTGTGTGTGTGTGCGCTCAGTCTCAGCTTGTCTTTCTGCATTAGTCTGTGGACCTCCACTGAGAAGCGGTCAGGAGCTGTGTGCTATCTTTAGCCACCCAAGCACCACATTCTTTCAGTCCTCGGGGAGAAGCCGATGGTAGCTGTGCCTAATCTCCGAGCCCGGCGGCAGCGTCCTCACCTTCACTCGGCCCTCTGATTTACTACCTGTGTCAGGTTCCTCCAGCTCAGGATCTGCAGCCCAGTGTATGGCCGGGGAAAGAGAGGACATGATTTAGTGCTGCTTTAGGCCTCAATGCTGGTGTCACCGTCTGAACATGAGGTGCCATGCTGATACCTATGAGAGAGTCATGGGTGTGCTGAAAATGTCAAATGGCCAGCTCTGGGTTTTTGTTTTGACACATGAAACTTCTATAGAGAACTATTTCACTGCACCCATTGTATAGCTATAGAGGTGGGTGATGAGGCAAAATGACAAGATTTTGATGACAGGGTTTTTCTTAATTTCGTCAATGATCTGACAACTGATATGAAAATCTGCTCTGTAATAAAACTACTGTATTTATTATGTCTCCACCAGTAGGCTGCTATTTTGTTCAAATGGTTGCTATCGCTCTCTCTTGTCCACTGAGTGAACAGCGATCTAAATATCTCATTCAGCTCCAGAGATCATTCAGTCTATACAGCTTTAGCTAAACTTTAACTAGTGAGTGTGACATCATCCAAGAGAACAACTTTAGTGGTGGTCTAGATTCAACTTTAGTGGTGGCATCAGATTCAAAACCCTGACACTGGCCTACAAAGCCCAGAAAGGACCAGCCTCCGTACTTGATGGCAATGGTCAAAAGCCAATCTGCAACAAGAGACCTTCGAGCTTCAAGTACGGCTCGGCTCGACCCACCATCCCTCAAAATCCACAGAAGACAAGCATCCAGACTTTTTTCTGTCCTGAGCAGAGTCACTTGCTGTCTTCAAACGCAGACTGAAGACCCACCTCTTCCGAGAGTACTTGGGCGAATAGCAGAGTGGTCTCCATTCTGACTTGTGTTTAGTAGTGTCTAAACTTAGAGGTATCTTTGAACTATTAGTCTATTCAAACTAGCTGAGGTTTTTCTTGGGTAAATAGCAAAGCACTTTTGTAAGTCGCTCTAGATAAGAGCATCTGCTAAATGCCTTAAATGTAAATGTCTAATTTCTTTACGACTCAGTCCAAGGCAACCATATGACATCATCACATTGTCAGGCAATCGTACAGCAGTCCTATCCCACTACACGGATTGAATAATAATTTTCTTACCTTCAAATGTTTACATTTGAGTGAAGTCTTTTAAAGCTGAGAGAGTACTCAATGCTGGGAGTTCTGATTTACACTGGGCAGGGATTTTTTTTTTTTCACTTTTAAAAAATTAAACAAGCTCAGGATTCTCCTCCAGGGGGTGCTGTTACACTCAATCAGCTCCATATGTGTCATTAAAAACAGAGAAAAAGTCATGATCAACAACAACAGCAGCATCTCACAAACACACATTCGCTCACTCAAACACGAGATTAGTGATCCTGTTAATGTAAGCCTGCTTGTAATTGCTGCATTTAAAATGGGCCTGTAATCTAATTACTTGCTTTTTCACTGCAACCTGTGACTGAGTACAATTAATATTCTCTTGTATCCTGATTACATAACACCGTTACCTGTGTTCCATTACTACCCAACCTTGCATGCACATGTCCAAAGTAGTAGCAGTCATTGTAGAAAGGTCAGAGGAAAATATTACAACAATAATGCTATTTATATTAATGTTATATTAGCGGTAAGTAAGCAGTGTTGTATGACCACATTCTCACACTAGATTTAATACTTAACCAAGCTTAACCAAGTTACTGACTGCCATTCCTCACTGTCAGCCGATGTTCTGTTGAGTTGTGCTACGCGTCCCTATGTTCTATCTAATGGCTCTGCACACAATGTTTGAATGTTTTCATGCATTTTATTAATTTCTTTTATAAAACAAATACAAAAAATGTTTCTTATCACCTCATTTACTTTAGAATTGCCCTGATATAGTCATTAATTATCCAAATATCTTTCCTACGCTTCTGCTGGGAGCGTTCTCTGATATGATATGGTATGATGTGATATGCTAGCCTTTCCCAAAATATCCAACCCAGTGGTTTAGATATATAAATATATACACTATGTTAGCATGCTTTGACTCAACAGAGCATAACTTGTCTAAAGAGAGGTACAGGGAATGTGGCTGATAATACCACTATTAACATTCATTAGTTACATAGTGAACGGTAAATTGTCAGGGGATTAGCCAGAGCTGTCCAGTTAGATTTCTAATATTAACAGGTTAGCTAAGATGGATGGTCTGTGCTGGACATATATTGAGATTGAAATATATATCTTTGGATTTCCCCTATTACAGATCAACACAGTACCGTTTTGTAGATGTCAATAGTAGTGGACTGGATAAAACACACTATTTTAACCACGTTAAAAGAAGGCTACAGAAAATTTAAATAGCATAAATGTTTCTTCTAACAGCATTTGCAAATATCAGAAGGAGATAACAGCATTATGAGCTGATCAGCTCCTTATTATGCTTGTTATTGCATAATTATTATTATAGACTGGTTGTTGTTGTTTACATGCTCTCTATACCCGTTACTAATCTGTGTAATTTACGGTTTATACAGTCCAGTGTTCTACAACTACTGACGCCACACACGCTAGAATTAGAAAAGCAAACTGTGATGTGATTTATCATAAAAACGACAACATAGTGCCAATGCCCACCTCTCCTGTAACTAGGACAGTTAAATCATGCAAACCTCCACAGTACAATGGAATACACTCACCAATTATGGTCCAGCTCACACATTTCCTAGTGTTATTATGCTTCTTGTATGTCAGCACCATCCTTCACTGTGTTTTTCCACCGCTATATGAGATTGACTACAGCTCCACAGCTGAATTCAATAGCACCTGACCTCACACAGCTTAGATGACATTCTCTGGCCTTGTCTCCAAATGAATGCAATTTGTAGCTCATTGTCATCAATAAGAATAAAGCAAGGCTGAACTTCCCTTGAGGGTCTCAGCATCTTGAAAAGGGGGTAATGTGACTACTATTAGCTCTCTTTTCAGTGATTGGCTTAATGTATTGAAAGAGAAAGTGTACAATGGTTAGAGAATACAGGGTTCTAACTAGAATGCGCTCTTTGAGCGGCACATGTAAGCTTGGGGTTTTCTCGGCAGTTGTGCAAATTGGAGGTGCACTATAAAAAAAAATTCTAAAAGGAGCAAGGCAGTTACTCTAACTGCCAGCAGCTAATTAGCGTGTTAGAGAGTGGCCTTTAATTTTCATGGTGTCATAAAATAATGGGCAAATCTTCACAAGATTATATTATAGCTCATGACATCCAGTGTAAACCATTAGGGAGACAGGCATACCACACAGTCAGCCATAATGTTAATGACCTAATATAAAACTCAACTGTGCACTATTATTTTCATGTCTCTTCAGTACATGTACACATGATAAAAGAAGTTGTCACTTTTCTTTACTCTGATGTATTAATTATTTATATAGAGCTGTAGTATATAAATGGAGTCACACTATAGAGAAGCATTACAGACAATCAGCCTTGGATGTTATGAAATTTATGATTTAATGATGCTGTTGTATTTAAAAAATCTGAGTTTCTACATGGCTATATATTTTAGGGCACAGTGCAATGTAATTTTCTTCGATGTTCTGAGGATGATAATGAAATAGATTTCCAGCATTTACACTCTTAAAAATAAAAGATCTACAAATGGTTCTTTGAGCGATGCCGTAGAAAGATTCCTCCGAGAACCATGTTTGTAACAGAGATATCTATGTGAATGTAAAGAGTCTTTTAAACTGATGTAATAGTTACTTTATTACAATGACATTTATTCATACATAAGGTCTTATTCACCAACCATTCTTACGTAGAAAATTCTTGTTAAAACCCACTTACACCGTTTTCACACATTCTGACATTTACCAATGTTTTCATATTTGGGATTTGTTCAGTTTACAAGGACAGTGGGAATCATTATTATAAATTGCAGAGCTGTGAACTATTCTGTGGTATAAAAACATCATTAATCTGACACTGACTTTCCGTTAGGATTTTCTCAATAACAAATTTAAGAAATGAAACGTAGAACCACCGAATAAAAGTGGTTCTTCTGTTGCATTGCTCAAAGAACCTTAATTATTAAGGGTACAGCGGGTAACAGTGTATGTACAATAAAAGCTTCAGTGTTGTGCTCTTCAGACGTACCTTGTGGTTTAAATAGTCCGTCACATTTTCAAAGAAGTTGTTATGAGAATGTGAGAAACATCTGTTGTTCTACGGCGATGTGGAACCCCCACCAGTACTCTCAACTTCACATTTTCCTAGAGCAGGACATTTTGAATGTGAAACCATTATTTACAGGAAAGTGAAAGGAAAATGATGTACACCTTAGTGAACTTCTTACGCTTAAAACTTGAATCGGATCTCATCTGGTCACACCGAAGGTGCACTGAATGACATGTGTAAACTAAATCTGGTAGATCCAGATACTATCCTGATACAAAATGCATGTTAATGCCAGGTGTAAACAGGCCCATAAAAAAATCCCGGAAAGTGTTGACATTTGACTTGAACTGTTTCTACACTCATTTTTTCTTTACAACTTCAACAAATTTTAGAAAAGTGTTAATGGTGAATGAATCATCTGTTCTTTATGAAACCAAATTTATGAAAGTGGTTCTTTTGTGAAATTGCTCAAAGAACCTTCATTTTTAGGAGTGCAGCAGGTAACAGTGTATGTGCAATGTAGGCTGCAGTGTTGTGCTCTTTAAAAGTACCAGGCACAGTTTCAGTCTGAAAGTAAAAGCATTACCAACTTTCATTTTCTGCTTCATTAGCCCTCATGCGATTTAATATCCATAAAGTGCACGCACTGTATTATGTCCCGTTAACTAGCATTACGTTTAAATTATTTTGAATCAACATAGTTGATTCAGCTCACTTTTAATCTGCAAAGTGATTTATTCACCATTACAACCACCATTTTGTCCCATCAGCACACATTTACCTAGCTGTTTGGGCTTGTATTGGAATTGGAAATTATACACATCCAATTCATAGACCATTCTACAGCAACATGTATTCTCCAAAGACATTGGATATGTCATAAACTACACTGCATTTATAACTCCCCCACATACAATAAGCACAAATACTGGAGCTGCCTGATATGCAGTTGCTTTATTGAGTGTTCATACTGTGTGCAGCTCCTTCCTTAACTGACTCTCTCTTCTATGCTGCCTCACTCTGACTGGAACATCAACACTTCAGTCCCTTCCTATTCTTTTATAAGAAAGAATGAATGTAAGAAAAGAAAAGGAAAGGATAGATAGTAAGACAGACGTGTTTCTCTGTGGTGTGCCTGAAATGGTGTCTACTTGCACGCCGTACTCTGAGGGGAAGTGCAGATTCTGTTACACTGAAAATGAGTTTGGGGGGGCGGGGGGTTGGGTGGGTAGTGGAGGGGTTTTAATGCCAAATTGAGTTAGATAGGGAGCGGTCTGTTGGAGAGAGCGTGCAGGATGATGAATTATATATTAAGTTAATCTCAGCGTGTCTCACAGGCCTTGATGGCTGCCTGGGGGAAAAAATAAGCAAAGTGTGGCAGCGGTGGACAAGCCTGACATGTTCTCCACCTCTCCTGTCCACACTCCTGTGCAGCCCTACAACAGCGCACAGCGAGTGGCCCGGCAACGGCAGCTAACACAGCCAAAGGTGAAGGACCTTCTGAAACCACACACACACACACACACACATACAGGATCTCACACGTGGACTGATGGACTCATGATGCTCTTTACTCAGCAAGCAGTGGGATCAATGTAATTTCATGACTACATGATTAATTATGTAGTTGTGTAATGTAAGGGATTACATTTGAATTACACTCAGTATTAACATGCTGGGGTTGCGCACTTTCAGCTTTATTCTGTTTATTTTGATACCTTTTTCTATCACACAAAAACCTTTAGTTGTTCTTGAATTGTTCCAATAGAAATGCTCCAAAATGACAGAATGGCAATAAAATCTTTGACTTCCAAAAATACAAAGTACATTGAAAGTCAATGCTACAATGTTTCTCTGTACCAAACACACACAGTTCCACAAAGGTGTATGTTGACAAGAAATGTAAAACCTGTCTGAGTCCAACAGCTGCCATCACTTGCAGTAAAACAACACTCTGAAGACTGTTGGCAGAATGCCTCACCTACACGACTGCTCAGAAAGTCCATCTCTCCAATAAGCCCCTTTAGCTAGCAGTGTTAACTTCGAGTTGAAGTTTCTGAGGTACTTTATGTCGCATGATGCTTCCAAATGACATAGTAAAGACATCCAATTGCCGTCTTTACAATTACTGATTTCGTGGTTGTGTAGTGCCGTGGGTAACAACACCAATTTCCAGTGGTAGCCTAGGGTTCGATTCCATCACCAGGCAAGCCCAAGGCGCTACACCAAAAAAGAGTGCACTCACCTACCTGGGTCACATAATTCATGCTTTTTACTAAATTTTGGAGCATTGCTGTGAGGATTTGATTGCATTCAGCTTCAAGAGCATTAGTGAGGTCAGGATGTTGGTCGATCACCACCTCATCCCCCACCTCAACTTCCCAGCTCATCCCAAAAGTATTGGATCAGCAATGGGTGCAACTTAAAGTAGCTGCATACATTCATTAGAAGGGGTGTCCACAAACATTTGGACATAAGGGTAAGTCACTCTGGATAAGAGCCTCAGTTAATAGCTATAATTGTAATTGTAAAATTCCAAAGGGAACACGTCGACATTTGGTCTGATTTGAACTGAACTGTTTTTAAACACACCTTTTGTAGTTGTGATCTGCTGGAAAACTAAGAAAGAACGCTGATCAGTTCACACATAACACTGCCTGGAATTTCAGTTTTTTTCATTTCATTTTTCTGAAACCAATGACAAAAATGTAAAGGGTATTGTTCTGCAAAACAAGACAGAACACAACTGCAAATTTCAAGTATACTACGTTTCAGTTATCTATGGGTAGGTGATAAACATGCTTTTTATACAGTAACAGTAACTTCTAAATGTCAAAATTCCACAATGCACTATACAACCCATACAAACCATGCACACAAAACAGATATGGAATACCCATAATTCATTGCGTAGTTTGGTTTCAAGATTCACATGCAGTTTCTTTTAAAAAGGCTGGCGTTCAGACTGTTTATGCGGCACAACCTGCTGCCGCACAGCAATTAGCACATACACATAGCGCTGTGCCCAAAATTAATCTTATAGGGCCCATTCTAACAATGCAAAACCCATGCCAAATTCACTTTTACCTTTCCCTGCTTTTTATTTTCATAAAAGAGCTTGACGTAGTAGAAAAACATCTGTTTCAAATGTCTTGTTTTTTGTGAGGTTACAATGTTGGTAAATGTCCAAATGATTTTTCCAAATATGAGCACATATGGAATTATTAATGGCAACACCTGGGAGATCCAAGACTGATTAACAGCTCTTTATTCATCACTGTTGTTCTCTCTCTCTCTCTCTCTCTCTCTCTCTCTCTTTCTCCCTCCCTCTCTCTCTGTCACATGGCACACCTGTGATTTACACGATGATTAAAATCCCAATGAGAGTGAAGGGCACCATCATCAGGTAGTCAGTCTGGGCTGTGTGAGTGATATACTGTGCATGAGACGGGCCATGTGGAGCAGTTTAACCATGACACATGGGGCACTAGCTGTGTGTGCATGTGCGTGTATGTGTATGGGTGTGAATTTACAACTTGCCATGATGACTGAACACACCTTTTTTTGCCTGTCGTCAATCAGGGTGTTTTATGAAAGATATCAGCAGACTGCCACTGTCACAGTAAATTGTCGGGTCAGTGCTCACAGGCTTGATGGTTTTTGAAGGAGAGTGTGCCAGAGCTCCAGCGGACCCTCGCTCACAGGACCAAGCACGGAAAAGGCCCTGATATTGTAAAATGTGAGAGAAGCGAGAGCTTGCTCAGGTGGAAAGCAGTAACTCAGAGTGTGCTGTCAGTGTCAAGCCGCAGGCAGGAGGGCAGCTATAAATCCGCTTTGTTATGAGCAAATAAATGAACGTGCATAAGGTGGGTGACCACTGACATTTTCATTCAAGAAGGGGTTTCAGAGTGCCCTACTGTAATGTCTCTTTTACTGAGGAAAAGGAGCAAGGCCAAATGTGCAATGGATATTGAACATTTTCGCAGGCCAAGTGTGGATTAGCCTGCAGGCTGAAAATAGAAAATATGCAATAAATCAAGTGTTTAAAAAATATTTTCTCATTATTTTACTTTGTTTAAAGGCAAGATTAACATCTAATCTAAAAAAAGTTTCAAAACGCTAATGTAACTTCACAGATGCATGCAATTTGTATTATATATACCTAACTTATCCACTGCTTATTTAAAATGTTCTAAGTAAAACTGTATTTATAAAATACAATTAAACAATATTTAAAATCAGCTTTATTTGTACATAATACCATAGCCATTTCATTCAAGGTTTTCCACAGAACTGCAGATCCCTAACAAGTGCATTTGGGCAAAGTTCTTAGAGAAATCTCATGAGGCACACTATGATTGCAGATAAATATCTAAAAACTACTTTTTTTACTTACATTTGGCAAACCTACAGAGTTAGGACCTACAGAGTACTAGTTATCATCATCAGGCAGGTACACCCCAGCATTCCTAGGACCACAAGCAGGGGTGCTGTATGGGAGTTGTGGGGCCAACTGTAATATCTGTCCAAAATAATTAGCAGCACTCAAGGGTAGTGAAACAGGTCACTGGTAGAAAAGCTTTAGTTGATCAGACTTGTTCATAAATTCATCCGTGCCGTCTCAGTTAACACATAGCACAGTGTTCTGAGAGCAGAAAAGTGGCACTAACTAGCATACAGTGGTTCAGTGAAGGTGACCTTTACAGCAGCTCTTCCATTGCAATCCTGGCTTTTACAAAAATCAGCATATAGTTGTGGAGCCATAAAAGGAGCTGTGAATGCAGGAAAAGCTGGGTTTAAGCTGTACCAGCTTTTGAGGTTTTCTTTCTTGTCTTGATACATGACTGACATGGCATATGGCTTGTTCCATGTCACCAAAAGAGATCTATGTGCTATAAGTAACATCTAAGAAGCTCTTAAAGGACATATGTAAGAGAATCTGTTACAATGTAGCTTAAAACAACTGTGTTTCATTTCCTCTTCCCTATCGAATGTGGACTGGTTTTGTCTGGCAGATATCCAGTCTGTTCTGCATATTAGATTGGTGCTTCAGATACTATGCATCAGGAACACATACAGAAAAAAAATCAACAAACATCAGTTACAGTGTTGACATCAACATCACCTGCTAAAAAAACAACACCCCCAGCACTCCTACAGCCTATTCAAGTTTCTTTCCCATAACCGCACCAGTTTGTGGTTATGAGGAGTTGGCTTGTGCTCAGCTGCAGCGAGTGTGTTGGCTGCGGAGCTCCTAATGACTCCGGGAGGAGTGTGGTGAGTAATGAGCGACTGGGTGTTTGATGAACAGCGGGGTAATTCTGTAAGCCTGCACACCGGTACCCAGAGGACTAGCAGCGGCTGCAGCTGATGCTGTCGGCAGCCACTGACAGGCCTGGAGCTTGATTAAAGTTGACCTTGAGCGTGAATTGAGAGAGAGAGCGCAAGAGAGAGGGAGAGAGAGAGGGGCGACATGCTCAGTTCTAACCTCAGCTGGAAAACAGCGCTGGACGTGTGTGGGGTAATTGCAGTGGAAAAGTCTAAAGTAAATCAATGGAGGCCAATCAATGGAGATTTAATTTTTTTCATCACTAATTCCTGTTGAAGAGGGACAGGCTGAGCCATTGATCAAGTGTCTCTGGGTGGTATCGGCAGATTTGATGTTATTAATTGAGGAGAAACGCTCAGCTGACTGACTGATAAATCAGCTGGTATCATTAAATGTGAATAAGTAACTACGTTCCTGTTCATCTACATATACGCTCAGGTCAGGGCCGTGTGGAAAGAATGGGTTTTGGACTATTGTTTTGGTATGGGACAGAACAGTGGTTCCCAAATTATGGTGTAAACACAACAAATGTACACCCAATGACTTTGGAAGTTAGTGATCTCTAACTGTTGTCAAGATGTGTACTTGTTGACAAGTCCTTGTTACTTGGGTACGTGAGTTTTCTACTGCTTGTTAACTTTCAAAATTTGTCAAATCCTAAATTACATCAGAACACCAAAAAAAAGAGACCTGAACACAATCACAGTAGGGTGATAATAAACTATCTACCATTACCACAACAAACATATCCACTAAATGTCCAAATATTTGTGGACACCCTTTCTAATGAATGGGTTCAGCTACTTTAAGTTGCACCCACTAAGGACACAGATGTGCAAAAGTAAACACACAGCTTGTCTTGTCCCTGTAGAGAAGTGTTGCCTATAGAATAGGACTCTCTGGAGCAGATAAACCTGAACCTATTGGCACCATGTCTAATGCCAGGTGTGGGCTAGAGTGGCATAAAGGCTGAATGTGAACACACTCTCTCATACAGAATCACAGAAAAACAGAAAAACAACATAGTAATTCTGCTGTGTCTGTTATACTGTAATAGAAGAACACTATGGAATCTACACTTTCACCATGCCTAATGTAGACATTTTTCTTGTGTAGGCTCATGAGGTTTAAAATAGTAGTTCAGCCTTATTATTTGTATAATTCTGGAAAGGTCCAGAACAACTCTTTTATGCCTAACCTGTCTCTTTGTATGCTTCTTTGAATGTGTGAGGAATGGAATGTCTGGACCAAACTCCAGGTCTGTGAAGTTTTAGGGGCTAATGATTCATTACAATTAATGATTGTAATGATAGTGTGGGGCACCTCCCAAGGTGACCTTTTAGGAGTTGACGGCAAGAAATGTGGACAAGAAAGAGATGCTGTCAGTCTGAGCAACACCAGACTCGCAGTGCTCCTCCACCACTTTGGCCTCCTCCTAGATCCATTTACAACAGCAATGCTCCTCAAACATCCTTTAAACTTCCTGATAGCATCAGCTTGCTCGCTGTTTGTGTTTGGAGCCTTGTTTACATAGCTTGTTTGTCACTGAGGAGAAGCTTTGAGGAGTACCTGATCGATGGGCAGGTCCACCTTGCTGGGTATTCTCTGGTACGTCTGTGGCTCCTGCGGTCTCCTCCCTGCGCTCCCTGGCTCTGAACACGCTGCCCTCTGAGGAGAGGCCATTAATCACCATTACTGCTGCCGCCTGCCACTCAGTCAGTGGGTCAGTCAGTGAGTGATCCTTTTACTCTGCTCTCCCCCATGAATTCCTCTACCTTTCTTCACCAATGAAGGGGATCAATGAGCCTGTCGCTCTAGCTTTGCGCCCATTCACTGACTGACTGACATCTTGGAGAGGTTTTCACACCTAGCAGAGTGATTTTTACTAATCCTTCCCCTGCAGTTCTCAGCAAAGCTGATCTGCTTTTGACTATTTATAGTTTAGCATTAATGATACACTCTTAAAAACAGACCTGGGATCTGTGCCATAAGATAGACAATCATATTCATTTTCCCCAATGAGCCCTCCTTTTGTCTGTCTAAAGAACCTATGCTATATGACCAAATGTTTGTGGACACCCTATCTAATGACTGCATTTAGCTACTTTCACTTGCACCTACTCCTGACACAGATGTGCAAATGCACACACACACACACACACACACACACATCTTGTCCAGTCCTTGTGAAGAATTATTGCCAATAGACTCTCTGCCAGGTGTAGGCTAGCGGGTATAAAGCCCCCCAGCAATGAGCAGTGGAGCAGTGGAACTGCATTCTCTGGATTGATGGTGCTCCATCCGATACTTTTGGGATAAGTTGGGGGTAAACTGAGATAGTGATCATCCATCATCCTGACCTCACTAACGCTTTTGTCACTGAATGCCATCAAATCCTTATAGCAATGCTCAAAAATCAAACAGAAAGTCATCCATGGACAGTAGAGACAGAAGAAGAATAAACTCTTTTTTTCTTGATTTTAGAAGAAGAAGAAAAATTTATGAGCAAGTGTCACTATACTTTTGTCTATATTATGTATTTAATGGTCTTTTTAAAAACCTCTCATTTATGAAAAAGATTGAGATATGTGAGTATGAAATGTGGTTTGAAAGATTACAGAACTATACTATACTATATGAATCCTAAATAATTTAAATGTTCGATGTGTATAAAGAGTTGATATATTCTATACTTTTTGCCAAAATGTGAGTCTGGCATTGTATCAGAGTATCATGATGAATTGTCCAATAGAAATGCTCCAAAATGACTTAAAATCAAATCTTTTTACCTTGAAAAAAAATGTTTTTGCTTTTCATCTTTCATTTAAGAGTGTTACTTAAAGTAGCAGATGTTTTAGAGAAGTGGTTTGAATAGGTGCATAGCTGTTCTCAATGTGATGTGGCTGCAGTTCTTGTAAGTGGAACTGACAGTGATGCTGACCGGTAGTGGAAAATGTGAATGGCCGACTGGATTTTGATAGCAATCTACAAACCAGCAGCAGCAGTGCTGTCAGTCAGTGCTGCTGCAAATGGGTTGGTTGAGGAGTCAGTGCTTTCCTGCTTATTGTGAGATAAACAAGCATGAACTACTGTAGGTAAAGGGAACTACTTTTTTCGCTTAAGAAGCAGTACTATTCTATATTTCAATGATTCAATAGGACAATCAATTTACCCACCAGACAGGGGGCTCACATGGAAATGGTCTCACTACTGTAAGTCAAAGAAATAAAAAGAAATGTCCAGAAATCTATAAGCAGTAGCACTGATTCTGCATCTTCCTCATGAATGATTGTGTACTGGATAGGTGTAAGAAGACATAAAACTATGACCTGATTTCCAGTATAATCTTGTTATGATGAGCTGAATGACTGATGACGGCCCCATCATAAAGACAGAGAAAGACAGGCATAGTGAGTGAGACTTCCCGGGACAAGGTTGAAACCACTCCCGGCAAGCGCTGAATTAATTTATGATCCCATTTGAGTCTGAGCAGCGCGCAAATATTCACCTGACTGCAAACCTCCTGCTGCCTTCTCGGCGAGGCAGGGCCTGCTGGCCCATGATTTGACTTTTCAGTGCACACACACAAACATGTACCCCCTGATGAGAGGAGATTGTGGAGATGTTTCTCTGCTGCTTGGCTGATCTCCTCTCAGGTTTGGCATAGAACACAGGATCAGCATGGAGTCTGTGGTCTGCAGACTACATCAAACACATCAGATGTAGGGACAAACAAGACAATGTACACGTAAATACACAGCCAGACACACACATCCTGTGTAGATGTCTAGAGCTATTATTGACATTACTTGCATAGCATGTTTGTTTAAATGCAGTTCTGTAATTACATAATTAAAGTAATAATAAATTACATTACATTCAGGATCATTATATCATATATATATATCAGATATATATATATAGATAAACACAATCATCAGATAAACACAAAAAATATATATGCTGTAAGCTTACATATGTACATTCCTACAGTACATATATGTATATGACCTGGATGATCCCAGATGGATTGGAGCTTCAATCTCCCAGTGCTAAGTGGCCTGCCAATGTACTCAACATTTTCAATAGAACTTCAGCTCTCAGGTCATGATCCTCCACTGCCACATCCAATCTATACAGAGTGGAAAACTAGCTCTCCATAACCATCTAGCTTTGACACGTCCCTGCAGAAAGCCCAATTGTCGAAAAGACATCCACAGACACTGTACTTATGTCACACAGTTGTTCCAGCACAAGCCAAGTTGCAGTCCTTGGCTCAAATGGACTGTCTATCCAAGGCATAAAATGTGTGGCTGATTTCTGGATGTCACTGTACAGCCATTTCATTTTCAGCACTTCAGAACATAAGAGTGCTTCTCTTTGTGCTGTTGTGTTGTGGCCAGTATTTTCCCAGCAATTATAGATGACTCAAAAGCAGTTACATATTTCTTTTTGAGAAAACTGCTCGTTTGGATTGCTAGAAAGTACTAAATCAAAATAATATCAAAGATTCCTGTGTATTTGGACTGCAAAAGACTATCCGAAAGATTTAGCAGACTCTGGAGTGGTGGTACACTGTTCTGCAAATATGACCTCTATGGAAGAGTCATCAAAAGTAAAACTTTCCTGCACCCTCACCACAAAATTCAATATCAGACGTTTTAAAAGGAACATCTAAACAAGCTTAATGCACTTTGGAAACAAGACCTGTAAGCCAATGAAGTTAAAATAGAAATTTTGGGCTGCAATGAGCAAAGAGAAAAAAGGGTTGAGAGTTTCAGGAGAAGAACACCAATGTTAAGCATAATCATGCTTTGGGCACAGGGAACATTTTACTTGCCTTTTGGAAAACAGTTCCTCTTTTACTCGCTTAGACATTTTGACCAGGGTTGCCCACACTTTTTCATGCCTCTGTAGCAGAAAACAAATTACATTCATTGCCAGCTCCTGTTTTTTCCACCACACATTGCTGATGTTGGTCAGGCACTGATAAGCTTAGATATTCCCTAGTGACTTAGCTTGGCACTGACTGAGTCCGGTTCCAATACGTCTCATGCGCAGCCAATCAATCACTGGCAAGCACCGCAAACTAATCATTTATTGATGGCACGGAGCAGCCATGAATTTCTAATGGCATTCGTCTTATTTAACAGTGGAGATCAAACAGAGAAAATCCAAACATGCTGGAAGGAAGAGAGAAAAAAAAACCAAAAGAGTTCCTGGGAATATCGTTCTTTCTGACAGCTGGCTGACCAGTATTGATGGGGAGTGCTGCTGAGTGAAAGGCAAGGGCAAGGTAGGGAATGGGGAGTGTTTGAGTGTGCTGAAGGGGATGTACAGGGATGGTGAATGAGGGTTACTATCTAAATTTCATAGCTTACTTATCAAATTTGCGTTTCTAGGGGACGTGTTTCTCGACTGCTGAGTGATGTTCTTCCTCCGTCATTATGCAAAGTCTGTGTGTAAGCTCAGGGGTTTGAGGTGAAGTGAACTGATCACTCTGTGAGTATTAGAGCTTGGTACACCCACAGTGCTGAGTTGTTAGACACTAAGTCAGTGTCCAGGAAATAAGTCAAACATAATTCAGGCAGGGAAAGTAAGAAAACAGGTAAGGTAAATAGGACCTGGGGATCTTTTAGCATTAACCCTTCCCTTTATTTAATGGGATTAGTGATCTGTTTAACCCCTGCCTACATGTCCTGGACCACACTGTCTTTAGGTTCTTTTTACAGCAACAAAATCTAGTAAAGTTAGTGACATGGGTCATACATTCTAACTTCTAAGTGCACAACTACGAACTAAACCACTACTATCATCACCACTAAATCATCAGGAGACAGTGAGTTCGATCTCCAGTACTGCCATTGCCATCTCCATCTGGGAGTATGAGATAGCACAATTGACTCCTGATCTCTCTCTCTGGGCAGGAAAGGATGGCAATTCTTCTTCCCACAATCTTCTTCTTCTTAAGGTTACCTAATCTAGTAGGTGTCTGATCGCTCACATATACAAGCCTAGCAGTTAGCATTCCCTTACCAGCTTGTTTAACTATCCACTGACGTTGAGTGAGCAGCATCTCTCACTACTGTCATTCCAAGTTGGTATATCAATTTCATCCACCTAGCTAGTGGAGCTAGCCATTAATATATCAGCTAGAAAATTGATATAAATAATACATAAAAAAGAACAAACTGAATTTACATGTTTGTTTGATGGCAACTCACTGGGCTCTTCAGTGGTGACAACAGCCAACACTGGCCACCAGAACCAGGCTGCTCTGCATAAATAATGGAGGTACACTAAGCTGTTTTATTTATTACAGGAAAATAAATAGTAAGAGTTCAAATGAATATACTGAATGTAATTTGGGAAAAAAGTCAGAAAATGTCATTTTTAAATAGAAGTATAGACATATTTTATGGCAATAGTCAGGATTTCTACTGTTTTGCCACTAGGGCTAGCTAGGTACACCTGACCAGTCAAACTCTGCCTGTGTCAAACAAACTCAGGACAGATAAACAACTGTCAGACCAAAGACATTGCTGGAAAGTCTGCAGCCATCTTAGCGGCATGTCCAGGCATTTCCTGTTTCCTGAGCCTCACAGCTCTCAGAACCTGAATGTGAAAGCTACATTAACATTTTAAAAACATGTTTGAAATCCCTGAAACAATTTCACAAAAAAATGCATAAATTGATGGTAGTGTTTGGCTCAAATAACGCAGATAATTCAGACAATCTTTGCAGTTTAAGGCTTTTTCCAGGAAAGTTGACTGGCTGTTTTAAACTGAAGGACGAAACCGACCTAGTAAACAGACACTATGTTGAGCATTATTCACTTTTCAACCAGTGAACGTTTCCCTTCTTCATTATAATGTCTCTTATCAGACAATTCCTGGATGCCTAATATGCATCACTGTACATTAGAGACCAGTTCCTCTTAATCTGATTGCTCATGTATAGGAAATGCTCACAAATATGAAGCAATATGCTCCAGTACATGTCTATAATTTGATCTATTAAATGTTGTATGTTTTGTTTGATCCAGCCAGTTTGATCATTTAATCATTCAATGTTCCGGTAAGCTGTTTCTTTTTTAATAGTGCCACAAAACAGCAGAAGCTATATCACCCCCTATGCTTCCTGAAATATACTGCAATTTGTCAGAATGGCTATGTGTATCATGTAAAAGCTACAGAGCTTCATAAAACACTTTTGATATTACGCAACACATCAACAGTTGAGAAATAACTGTAGCCCTCAAGCCAACCTCTTAAATCCAAATCGTCCGGTTCAAGGAAGGCAACAGTCCTTCAAAAAAAAAATATCACATCAGTTTCGGGTCCTTTTAAATGATCCAACTGGACCAGTGGGTGTACATAAAGCAGAGCTGTGCACTCATTTACATCAATCAAACTACATTTCTATGCACACTAAGCACACCCACGTGGTAGCCCTGACCAGAGCAGCAGTGGAGCGAGCCGATGCCCCCGAGGCCCTGTAACATAACAGAGAGACAGTGGCCAGAAGACACAAGGCCAGCATGACTCAGACTGTACCTCAATTACAGTCTGCCAAGACCACAGGCTGACAAGCCTGGCCACAGACAGAGAGACAGGCAGCTGCAGAGAGAGAGGGAGAGGGGAGGTCATGCACAGGGGCAAGACATGCAGAGGCCACTCTCATACAGCAGTCTCAGATTACCTGAGGGCACGAAGGAGACTTTGCTGCACCTCTGTTGCCCTCTACTGGTAATCACTGGAAAGACAATTAACATGTAGTTTACTGTAGAATTACTGGCCACTTTGTTAGAAACATGTTACATGGTGTACAATTTGTAGATCGCAAATTTAGGAGACTGACTGTATGCTTCAGGTTGTTGTCATGTTGGAAGGTAAACCCTAGAAGCCCCAGTTTGAGGTCCAGCCTGCTCTGGTGTAGGTTTTTTCTGCAAGGATCTTGGTGTAGCTGCATGCATCTTTCCCTTTTTTAGGACTAGTCGCCCTGGACCTACATCATGATGCTGCCACCACCATGCTTCACTGTAGGGATGATATTAGTCAGGTGATGAGCAGTGTTTCCTCCAGATGTGACGCATGGTATTAGGCCAAAAGGGTTATGAATGGTTTCACCAGACCAGAGAATCTTGTTTCTCATGGTTTGAGAGTCCAGTAGGTGCTGTCATGTTCCTTTTACATAGGAGTGGCTTCCTTTGTCAGCCCATGTTTCCCGATCACTCAGTTTGTCCCTGGGTGGTCAGGTCTACAAAGATTTTTAGTGGTTAGAAACTTCTTCCATTTACGAATGATAGTGCACACTGTTCTCTTTGGGAAAGCTGCAAAGCTGCAGCAAAATGTTCTGTAACCTTCTCCAGATATATGCCTTGACACAATCTGTTTCTGAGGTCTGTCTATAATTCCTTTGAGCCTATGGCTCATCTGTGGGGCAGTAGTTGGCAATCCCCCAACAATATAAATAAATAAATAAATAAAAACATATCAAACTGCATCAGTGGGAACAAAATGCACTTCAGCTCACTTTAGGGTGTCATATTAATGGGTATGCACACTTGTGTACATATGATTTTTAAACATTAGCTCTAGATCTATTGTAGAATAAGTAATAAAACAGGGAGAAGGGGAAAGAGGTGTGCAAACTTGCAAGCTTGATTATACCCCACAACCAAACTGACAGGGTTGTCTTATGTCCTACGATTAGTAAGCCTTATGATATGATACCCAAATGTATGTTCACAAGCACTAAAAAAATGTTTTAGAATTGACTGCCTATGAATTTATTGAACTAATTATATAATGTCACACTTGGTAACTTAAATACAAGCCACACATATAATGCAGCAAATAACCATCAGTATAGCAGTAGAGGTAAGCAGCTCAGTGTGATCTTGGATTTAATAACCAGCTCATTTATGGTTAGCCTCCATCGCCATTTGCATCTCCAATAACTCCCTATTTCAAACAAGTTAACGAAGCGTGATGCTCTCATTTGGACGGCAAAAAAAAAGCGTCATGAAGGTCTTCTTCTAGTCTACGTGCTGTTGTGGATTTCTACGGTGTAATTTGTCATGCTAATAAAGACACATCAGATATTTTACATTGACCTTTTCTCAGACCAAAGAAGCTGAGTCGGTGATTCACTCCCCCTCACTCATTTCAGCTCGGCACAGGACATTCACTTATCTTCATCCACGGCATGGAGCCCTGGACTAGTGACAACTCTTATATGTGTGTGTGTGTGTGTGTGTTTTGGTGTGTATGTGGTGCATGAGTGAGCATCATGCACTGTAATTAATCACAATACAGCTTGTTTCACTCCAGAGAAATGAAGGATGTCTGGTGCTGTCTCAGTCTCCACATGGTCAATCTGTTCAAGGACATCTGAAGCTGTGCTCATGTTCAAAGCAGCATAAATATGCTGTTAGGCTGCTGGTATTTTCTGTTCATGCTCTCAGTATTCAAAAGTCCTTGCTTAAAGAAGCGGTAGGACCCTAATAAAGACGAATTACAGTATTTATGTGTTAATGACTACAATAACATTAATGAACTATTGTATGACTGTACAGAAGATCACAGTTAGTCACAAAGCAGCTTTACAGAGATCTGGGTCGGAGCTACAAGTGAGCAAGCTACTCATCCCCCCAGAAAGAGAGGAGGAAACCTCAACCTCAAGAGAAACCAAGGCTTAAATAGGGAAGCCATGCTCTTATGATTGACAATAGAATAGCACAACAAATGACACAAATAAGCATTAGGATTTAACCACTGGAAACCAGAGATTAGTTTAGAAGTCTTATCGGGGGGGGGTGAAGATTAGCACTATGATTGACAGGTTAATATCAATATGTAAAGGAGTCAGTATGATTAGTCATGTTAGTAGCAATGGTTTAAGTAAGAAGAAAGTAAGAGCCTATGCAAGAGGGGGGGTGGGTGGAGCATGCTGGTGAGGTTTTCTGGCTTGGCCGGAGGGTGAATGGCACGTGCATGCGGTCAGGAGTGGAAAGGCAGCGTTCCAATAAACCGCACTAACAGACCAACCGCACCAGGGGTCGTTTTAATCGAACCAAATCTAACAAGTATAACCACACCCTTTTAAAAAGCGCCCACAAAAGCGGACCGAGACCGCCTGAGCAGACCAAACTAGCTCTAACGGTCTGAATATGGGTCAACTCTGCCCTCTGCAACTGCCTCTGAGTTTCCGTACAGACCTGCCCACGCTTCCGTGCTTCAACCTCAGTCTGGCGCTTAAGCGGGGCTGTGTCCCAAACCACGTAGTGCCACACTACACAGCGCTGTACAACTGGTCAACAGTTGAACAGCATTATTTAGTGTAGTTTCCTCAGTAAAGACGAGTAAAGCCACAGCAATGTTAGCTACATTTAACTTTAGCTTTATCGTATACGCCGTTACGTGAACAAATTAGCACGTGTACCTTATTAAAAATGTGGGTTAATAAATATATGACACCCGCTGTGTGCAGACCTCTATTTACAGCATTTTCTCAGACCTCACCGTTTCCCCATTTTGGTTTGGCTGCTGGTTTGTCAGTATATAAAGGCCTCATTAGTAGCAATGTATCATTTTCTTTCTTTAGTCCGGAGCAATGGATCCGAACTACAGGTATAAACACAGTCTTAGACACATATGCACAAATTCATCTAGAGACCAGGACATGTGTCTGTACATTACTGAAAACACTGAATTCCACATAGTGGTTTACAGTTGGGGCTTTACAGTCTAATGACGAAAATTGTAAAAAGACAGTTTCACAGCTTCCCTGCCCACTTGGCATGAAGAAACATTGCAAATATGAGATATATGAATAAACCATAAGGCACACAATGAAGGCATATGCATAACTCTGCCAAGCTCTTCTCGTCTGATCCAAAGCTCCACATTGAAGAAACCAATACTACAGGAGGCAGCACTCATCTGTCAATTTATCACCTATGAGGATTGCAAAGCATGGGGGAAATTAGTTAAATTGTATCTGCTGCATCTACACACACACACACACACACGTATGTATGTATTTATGTATTTATTTATACATATATAATTGAAGATGCCATAGAAGTCATATGGCATTTGACATTAGGGAACAGTGTTCCAGAAGCACTCTGCGCCTTATCTGCTCAGTTGCAGTCTGTGTGTTGGGTCAGGGAAAACTCTAAAATATGCATTGGGCTTACAGGACCAGGGCTGAGAACCAATAGTCATGTACAAGTGGAACAACGTTTTTTTTTCTGGAAAAGCTGATAGATGAAAGTGCATGATGAAAGCATGTGGATTAATATTAGATGATTTACAAATACAACTCAGTACACTCGGGGGATTCTCTCTATTTCAGGTCAGTGGAGCATCACAATTATTTTGAAGCTGTTATTTTAAGATATAAATGCTACATAGCATTCCTCGAATGATCTAATTTCATATCAAATTTAAGAAATCTGACATTCTTTATTGATCCCTGCAGTGTATGTTATAGCATGTCATGTAGTGCTAATGGATATTCCTCAAGACAGCAAGACATTACATGGAATATTATCTTTTTGGATATTTGATAATTTAGACCAAATCATTGTATATCGAAAAAAAATACTTCTAAAAATATTCTAACCTCTATCTGATCTAAAACAAGAACAAGAAAAATACTATCTAATCTAATTACCAGTTTATGCTTCTGTTCCAGAATGTTTCTTTGAATTTCAGAAATGGTTACTATGTATGGCCTAACTTCTTAAAACTTTTCTGTACATTCCTCAGAGTTAAATGAGACAATTGTTTCCTCTCCCAGGCTTAAGCACCCAATCTAGCATCCACCCTTATGTCTCTGCCAGTGTGCCCTAACTGTAGCAAAACCAGGAAATCTGTACCGGCTTGATAGTGCGTGACTCGGGTGAAAGCCTTTTCCATCGTGCTGGCACTATTATCCTGCTGTGGACCACTGGCTTAATCTGGAGAAAGACATGACAAAAATGATAACAAGAAACCCAAAGGAAAACTCTGCACTTCTTCAGAAACTGTCAGTACATCAAGGCTAAGACTGTGAAACACGCTAGGTCATTTAAATTCCCTCCACATTTCAGCACTGTTCCAAAGAAATACAAGATAAGCATCAAATGGTATACATCTTAAACAGCAATGTCAGTTTTAAACTTTGTAACATAATTAGGATATCTTCATGTTCTGGGGAAATTTCACTGAAACAGAGAGATTTTTACAGGTCCACAACTTTTTAACTTCCTAAACTACCTGTATGATTTGATTAGGCTTGATGATGATGTAAAACTGTGTGATTATATTAGGTTCTGGAGGAACATGAGGGCATGTTTTTTGCTAGGAAGGCCGGACCAGCCAGATGGGCAGTTGTTTCAAATGTTCTCCATTTGTAAATGATTTAGTGGACAGTGGAACGGCAGGAGATCTTTTTAAATCCCTTCCCAGACTCATAATAATTTGCAAGCTTCTTTGTGAAGATCTCAGAGAACACAATCAAGAGCAAACCAAACTAAATGTCTGAGGTTTAAATAAAGACCAACACCTGCAACATCCTCTTTAGCCATGTTAGCAAACTTTTTCCTCACAAAAAATGACATTTATATTTATTTAATTTTACAAATTATTTCATAATACATTTCAGTTATATGTGTTTAGCTATATTACTATCCATATCTTTAAATATGTGTTATAAGGTTTTCATTGGCTGTCCTAATTATTACATGACTGTATCTGTTTCTTCAGAAATAATGTTGTTTATTATTGGCTAATGTTATTTTGCTGTTGTCAACTGGTGCTTTTTTTACCTGTATGTTTAACAATAAAAAATGAAATGATATATTTTTTAATTCTAAGGGATTGCTGGAATTTTGTATCTTAAATGTTGTAAAAGTTCATAATGTTTCAGAAAAAAATCAGAGCTACTCACACACCTGTAAATATGACCTAGAGCTTTACAAGTCGGCAGTGCAAATCATTTCACAACCTAAGCAGACCACATAAATCTGATTGGGTTGCCTTATTTCAGTGTCTGAGTTGGTAGACACTCCAGATACCCAAATGCATGTGCCTTTTTTAATGATATATGCTTTTTAAAGGTGATTATGTCAGCTGATGGCACTTCCCTACTCCTAGTGCAACTCATGTAACTGCTGTTATTTTATTATTACCACATGCTTTTAAATGTACTTGATATCAAAAAGGAAACCACAGTGAGTTTTATTAGTTTTATTATTATTTAGATTTACATGATTTGTTAGGGAGACCTGTGTGACCGGTGAGATGTTAGCTAATCATTGTTCATCAAAATGCAAAAGCAAGCAGTACTTCAGTTTTGTACTAAGTACAAATACAGACACAAACTGTACAAAGTTGCATTGCAAAATCCAATTAAAACAGGAATCTCTTATTTAACTGAAAAATGTACAAAGATGTTTTGTAATGTTTTTAATGTTTTGAAGTTGATGTCTGAAACACAGTATAGCAATGTAGGCATCGATTATAAGAAGAGAATGCAAATTACTTTTTTGAAACATTCCACAATCAGCAGAAAAAATTGCAAAAGGTCAAGCAGGGCAGTTTCTTACTCTAAGCAGAATAAATAGCTGCCTAGGGACCCAAACCACCAGGGGGCACCACAAGTATATATGTATGAGTATAATAGGAGAATCCACCACTGCGAGATGGGTCGTGCATCACAGCTTTGTACTTTGTCCACCTCCGCTGCATAGCATTACTGTAAGTCTTTCTAAACTCATTACAGTTTTGAGGCTTTTTGAGGATTGCTTGAGTCACTGAAAAGTGGCTGACCCCACAGCCTGAGCCTACTGACCCCTCCATCAGGTGCTATGAGCAACCGCACATGAGTTACAGGCCCACACTTTAGCACAGAGTCTCCGGAATAGAAGTGCCTGTAGTGAGGCTTGAGCTGGAGGACGAAAAGACACAGTGACATGTTCACATTACTTGTATGAATAGCTACATTTGCCTATGTTATGTAAATGGTACCATATCGTTTAAAGCACACTATCAAGATAGATTACATACTTTCTGAGGAGGAAGAAGCTTTCTCCATATAGGGCCTTTGCCATTGCTCCACTTGCGGCTCATAAAAGTCTGCTCCTGCTCTGGGGTTAACTGACAGGCCTCAATTTTACATGAGTCAGGGAAATTTCCTTAAGGATTTAACAAAGAAAAGGGTGAGGTGTGGTAGGGTGAGGTGTTACAGTAAGTGCATAAACATATGTAATAGTCCTTACTGTAGTAGTGTTACAGTAAAGATCCAATACATATTTGTTATATTGTTAAACATGGAACATACAGTATGATGATGAAGCTACATTTATGTACCTTTAAAATGATTGGTGTCTATCTCAATACCGCTGATTACACCTAGATGCCCAAGTCTGAAGACGGCCCACTCAAAACCAGGGACCTGCAAGATGCCTTTCTCGTCCACCTGAGAATCAGACCACGTGATCAGGTCAGTACATGGCATAACATTTCCCATACTTTACTATTACTATTGAGTATGTCATTTTACTTTTAACACTTTGGGACGGTCCAAGCGTCGAGCTGTCTCCCACCCGTCAGCCATGTTGTCAGCCCTCCCTAAACCTGAACACAGCCAAACATATTATGACACTTAACGTATTCATTTAGAAGTGCTCTGTAGTATTCACTTAAAACGCTGTGTTTTCCAATGACAGGATCTGTAAAGTTAACTGTTAGAGGAATCCAGTAGATGTGCTTGTGAACTGATAGACCATTCAATCCAGTACCAATCATGTTGCGTGGATGACCAAAATGTGCATCGCTGTAGCCCACACACACTCCTCCATTGACCAGGGCAACAAGATCCTCCTCCTCGTGGCTGGGTGCAGTTGACCAGTCTCTCTGACCAATGCCATACACCCGCAGTCTTGCAATACCTCCATCTGGTAACAAATAGAACTGCTTTAAAGCTGCATTAAATAAGACTTTTTGTTAAAGATGCACTTCAGACTGTATACAGTGCAGCATTGATTACCTTTATCTACAGTAGCATCTGTTGAGGGGTGAATATTAGGCATTAATATTAGATATTAGGCAGCAAGTGAGCCGTCAGTTCTTGAAAGTGATGTTAAAAGCAGGAAAATGGGAAAGCATAAGCATAAGTTAAGCTTGCTGGGCCTCAACACCCCCCTCTGCAACTGGATCCTGGACTTCCTGACAGGGAGGCCCCAGTTAGTCCGGTTCGGGGACAGCATCTCCAGCACCATCACAATGAACACTGGGGCACCCCAGGGCAGTGTACTGAGTCCTCTGCTGTTCACCCTGCTGACTCATGACTGTGTTGCGAAACACAGTTCTAACAGCATCATAAAGTTCGCCGATGATACAACTGTGCTGGGTCTCATCAGCAAAGGTGCAGCTGCTGACAGACTGGTGTACAATCAACAACCTTCACTGGAATGTAGAGAAGACCAAGGAAATGGTTGTTGACTTCAGGAAAACAAGACACGACCACTCTCCGCTCAACATCAACGGCTCCTCTGTGGAGACTGTTAAGAGCACCAAGTTCCTTGGTGTCTACTTAGCGGAGAACCTCACCTGGTCCCTGAACACCAGCTCTACAGCCAAGAAAGCCCAGCAGCGTCTCTACTTCCTCCGGAAGCTGAGAAAGGTCCGTCTCCCTCCACCCATTCTCACCCTCTTCTATAGAGGGACCATAGAGAGCATCCTGAGCAGCTGCATCACTGCCTGGTTTGGGACCTGCACAGCCTCTGACCGCAAGACCCTTCAACGCATTGTGAGGACAGCTGAGAGGATCATCGGAGTCTCTCTCCCCTCCGTCATGGACATTTACACTGCCCGCTGCATCCGCAAAGCAACCAGCATTGTGGATGACTCCACCCACCCTACACACAGTCTGTTCTCCCTCCTGCCATCAGGAAGAAGGTACCGCAGCATCCGGTCCAACATGACCAGACTCTGCAATAGCTTCTTCCCCCAAGCCATTAGACCTCTCAACTCAACTCAACTTCTGAACTGATGTTTTTTCTGTTACATGCATCTCTCTCTCTCTCTCTCTCTCTCTCTCTCTCTCTCTCTCTCTCTCTCTCTCTAACCATTTACCCCAGATAAAATGGGAAGCATGTTTGCACAAAGCATTTGCACTAATAACCTTACTACCTCACTGGACTCAATATTTATTACACATTGCATAATTTGCAAACTACCGCCAATTATGTATTATTCTCTGTCTGTACTGTGTTGTGTTGTCTGTCCGCACTTGTATTGTGTTGCACTTGTGTTTTGTGTGCACTGTGTCTGTGTTGCACCATGGTCCTGGAGGAACGTTGTTTCGGTTCACTGTGTACTCTGTATGTAGTTGAAATGACAATAAAACCCCACTGGACTTGACTTGACTTGACTTGAATCTGAGCCACTTTGACAAGAGCCAGATTGTAATGGCTAGACATACAATGGAGCATCTCCAAAACTTCAGGCAGGCCTTGTGAGGTTTTTCTAGTATGCAGTGGAGTGCAGTATCTACCAAAAGCAGTCCAAGAAAGGACAACCGATGAACTGGCGACAGAGCCATGGGCACCTAAAGCTCATGGATGCCACCCATCATGGACCCACCTCACAACTTACTGGACTTCCAGGATCTGCTGCTACAGTATTGGAGACAGATACTACAAGACACCTTCAGATGTCTTTGGAGTCTGAGCTTCTAATGCTCAGGTCTGTTGGAGCTGCACACAGGGGACCTACTCAATATTAGGCAGGTTTTGTCCCATTTTAATCTAGTGTGGCAATGTACTAAAACAACAACCTGCAAGCTTCCACATTCTCTCACTTATTACTGATAATCGGCACTCTCTACTGCTAAATGGATCTAAAAGTCGTCAGGAAAAAGCTTGACATGGCTTCATGTATTAAAACAAAGACCCTACTTCTACAAAAACCCAATTTCTCTCAATAATTACTGATCACAATAACTCTATACTGAATGGCCAAATGGAGGAGGCTGTAATCTAAAAATAATTCATTTGGCACTATAGTGGGCTCATGATAAGTAAGAGAGAGGAACATTTTGGACTTCTTAGGTGGTTGTTTTAGTACACTAAGCCATGGTTTACTAGGTCAGACCATGCCATCAGCATATGATGATTAGGGAGAAGACTGAAGAGAGGGGAGAGAAGGAATGAGAAAATTAAAAGGGGGAGACAGTGTGGGGGAGGCTTTGCAATAACTTGTCATAAACAGGTAAACAAGGTAGAGATGGTATTAACAGGACGTTAGATTTGGAGGAGGGGTTTCAGGCATATTTTATAACATTGCTGAGCTTTTTCTTTATAATGGGCTCAAATGGGCAAAAAATAGCTTAATATAAAAACGATTCCCTTTCTTTAAGATTACATGCTTGTCTATATAGCTGTGTAGATTGTTGATAATTAGTAATAAGCAAGAAAAGTTTGAGCGGTATGGAGCTAGATCCATCAGGTGCTTCAAAAACATCTCAAAACAAAGACACACAGTGTCACTGATGTGAAGCACCGGAAGCTATCTGAGGACCAACAGCAACCCCTTGTGGACAGTCTTGCTAAACATGAGCATATCAATTATGAGTGACAAGCAAGGGCCATGAGGTGCTTCACAACTTAGAATACAATCAAACGTACAGTGGTTTGTACTGAGTTTTTCACACACACACACAACACACTGTACTAAACACAAATAAACATAACTGTATTACCAGGATACATGTTCAGGCGAACGTGGGTGACTCTGTGGGGGAAAGTCACACTGAAGTAGTTATGGCATGAATCGGCGTATCCAGGTCTCATCTCTCTCACTGGTACAATCTCCTCCCAGTTCTCTGAGTGAAGCTGGCATTCAAATTAAAACGCTTAGTCTTCATTTTGTAAGAGAATTTAGCTTGTGTGCAGACATGCTTTAGGCATAGCATTACCTGTGATACAGCTTTAAACTGGCTCTCTGAAGCAGCCATTCCTGTACGGTCTCCCTCAACAGCTAAAGACGGCAAAGACAGCTTGTCTGAAACACACACATGGGACATATAAGAGCTAATTTACACTTGGTTGGAACAAGCAACACTCATGCAAATGCATACACACTGATATGAAATGAAGCCATCGGCTATCTATGTCGCTATATTTAAGATTATCACAGTTATGCACATGGTTTAAGCAAAAATAGGACATTAATGTAATTATGTTATTAAAACATGTTTGTTCTTCTTTTTGTTTAGGTTTTTGTGCTTGGCAATGCTGTTAGACTACTATGCCCGTCACCCAGTTCTTGTGGTTTTCCATACCAAGACAAGCTGCCTGAATAGAAATGGATGGTGCGTAGTTTCCTGTGAAGTACGATGTGTCCACATCAAATCCATGAATGACACCAGGCACTCCCAACTGCACAATGCACCAATCATGGCCTTTCACACAAAAAGACAAAAAAAAAATGTTGCATGCATTTTTTATAAGGTCACTACTTGATTTTTTGCATGATAAACAGGAGTCAGGAGAACATCCTGCTCTGATCACCAAGTCTGAGTTTCTGCAAATTATCTCTGCTATGATATGATATGATGCTTAAATGGTTGTGCATCACTACAAACATTCCCTAAACTAGTTAGGGAAGATGATTGCCTAACTAGGGAAACTGGGCCCAGGTCAAAAAGACATGTGCAGATAAAATACTTTAAAGAGCACTATTCATTTTTATTCATCTTTAGAAAGAGTGGATAGATAAGATGTTCTTACTACTTGCACTCATTCAAACCACAAACTGACTGGCGATAAGACTGGAAATACAAAGGCAATGTCTGAGACTTTCAGTGGCCACTGTGGGATTTCCTCTTATACCTATACTGTTAACAATAAAGGTGCTACAAAGGCTTTTTTGAGCATTCCCATTCAAAAGACACAAAGAATCATGCTTGTAAAAATAGATTTACAAATTTGAAGAACTTTAAAGAGTTAACGTCATTTCATGTAAAGGTTCTTTAACAATTTTACAGTTCTTCACCAAAAATGGTTCTTGTATGCAAGAGAGTGGAGAGTGTGAAAAATGAAGTGTCATCAAGTGACCTTCTAAAAAAAGGTTCTTTACGGTTCATCTATGGCATTGCTCTAAAAACTCTTTAAGAAGGTAATTTTTCGAGTTTATAAATGGAAAAAAAATACCTGCAATTCTCTTTCTCCTCGTTTCCCAACCGTCCATCCATTTGCCAAACTCAGTGAAAGCTGAGGCTAGAAACTCTGGAGGCCCTTTCTTCAGAATACAGTGAGTCAAAACTTACTCAGTGGGAATAATCACAATAAAAGAATACCACTGGAAGTGAACACTGCTCATTAAATGGTGTACCTTTAAGAGATTCTGAGCAGGAGCAAACCACTCATCAGTTGCAAAAATCACCTAGAATAATGAGTCAAATAATAAATAGAGACAATAACGATCATTTAAATATTTATTTATATATGTATTGATTTATTTTTGCTTTTTAATGGCCAGTTTTTACCTTTCCTCCAACGGTCTCACAGGCCAGATCGTTGAACTGCAGAAAATCTGGCTGCCTTGAGTTCAATTTCACGGCTGATCGGTTTGCCATTCTCAGGGTGAAATGCTTTAAAAAATATTACAAGCCTTCGAGGATTTATGTGACAGAAAAACGCTACCTGCTCTTGCTGGGTTTGTCAGGCGAACAAACTGTGTTTACTGAACGGCAGAACAGAGCAAAGTACACAAGTTCACAGCAGTCTGTCTGGTCAGAGTCATGCTGGAAGGTAATGCTGAGCACAGGGTGTCTGTGGAGCAGCATGAGCAGCTTATTTGCGCATATTTACGTAATCAAACAGTCAATTTAACACGTAAACATTTTATTTGTAATTTGTCTCTTAAAATGAGTCCTTATGCCCTTATCAGTGCACTCAGTTGAGCATGTTTGCGGGGGTCACTACAGTTTCTGTCAGTGTCTGTTTTTTTTATTGTTTTTAGCAGGGAGGGGTCGCTCTACGCTCGGAGCTCCGCGCTAAATAACGGCGAGCACGTGATCGCTGGAAACGAAGCTTCGTTACGTCACTGAATCGCATTCCTGTTCCAGCTCTGGGGCGAGTCAGTGACCCCGTCCAGCTGCAGACCCGAGCTGAGGACAAAGCGTAATGCATGAGCACGTAAATAAAACATAAATAAATACAAATATGAAGTTTAAAGATAAATATCAAGGCTTCAGACACATCACCAGTGTGGTTATCTACTCTACACCTGTAAATCAAATCAAATCAAATCAAATTTTATTTGTCACATACAGTATAACTTGCAGTGAAATGCTTTTTAGACAGTCTGCCCACATCAAAGCTATTTAATAAGATCTAAATTTAAACTAAACCTTAACTTAATGAAATAAAGTGCAAAAGTGCAAAAATAAATAAATAAATAAATGTTTGTATATATATATATTTTTTTTTTATATATATTTATTATTTTATATTTTTATTATACCTAATAAAATATAAGTATATGAAAATATAGAAATATAAGAAGCAAAAAAAATATACAGATGGAATAGTGCGTGTCTGTATGTATATATATATATATATATATATATATATATATATATATATATATATAATATGAGTAATATGTAGTAATATGAGAATGCATCTAGATTGGATTAAGCTATCTTAACACATATACACACCTGTAAGAAATGCTATTGTTGGGCATACTTACCTGGTACATCTCCTCAGGTGGGGGGGGGGGGGGGGGGGGGTCCTCTGTCAGCAGCTCAGGTAGAGAGAGAATGGAGGAATTGACCCTTGAATTTTGCTGTAGATTTATTATGTGTAATTATAGAGAAATCTACATTAATTGTGTTTAATACTGGTAATAATGTTCTAGAGTAGGGGAGGTATTATTAAGGCTGCAGTGCGCGTGAGACGGGTGACACGGCTTGGAGCGGAAGTGGCAGGGTCTAGCAGGTGGGCGCGTAGGCCAGTGGGGTAGTCTTCAGGCTTGGAGAAACCCGGTGACAGTTTTTTGTGCTTTTCCTTTTTTCGTAAACTTTAATATATCGTCAAGAATTGATGGATCCCCACTGTTGCGTCCTCCAGATGTTTTCATGGCATCCACCACACATTTCCACACACATTTTGCCCTAACGGCATGTATTGTTCCCAAACTGCCAAGAGAATGAATAAAAGTTCTCGACAAACCCCCGTATTTTAGAGAGGTTTGACTAGAAAAGATCATATGATCCTGAATAAAAGTATTAAAAGCCTATTTCTGTGATCTGTATACCGGGTACATATTTAATATAGTGGTCTTTACGTCATATTATATAAGCGAAGAAAAAAAAATGTTAAAAAACATTTAACAAAATGAATAAACATTTTTTACTGCTTCAAACGCCTCGTCCTGCCCATCCTTACATTTCAGGGTCAAGCAGAAACACAGTGTGCAAGACCGGATTCTAGCTCGAAATCCGAGTCCTGAACGTCCACAGCTTGTAGAAGAAAACCACAAAACACAAACCTTTAAAACCCAACTCCAGTAGCAGACACTACTGAAAAAGGGGGTTCGTTTGAAGAGCTGGTCTAACCTGGACCTTGAATTAACCATGCAAAGCCAGCCGAGTTCACCCAGGAAATAAAGCACTTCTGCTCAAGTGACCACTCCACATACACACTTCCATGTTTTTGGGTGGCACTCAGCAACTGATTTACTGGTTAATAATAAAACACTCTAATGTTTTTTTTATTAATTTGCCCCAAAAGTTAATTTTAATCATATCATATTCACCAGGTGTTGGGACACATTGAATTTGGCTTCCGCCTTAACCCCTTCCGCAGCAAACACAGACTGAGCACAGGTATCAAATCCACAACCACCTGGTCAACCTCTGCACTCTAACTCCTGAGCCACCATTCTGCGCAGTTGCCCAGTTCACAGTCACTCCAAGTAGACTAAAGAAACGAAAAATTATTACTAAACAGACCTGTTCTGTTCATGAAATTGAGGTAAATTAAGCAATACTTCTGTTCACTCCTTTCTACTGGTGCCACATCTGCAGTAAGTACAAAAGACTTGTCTTGAGAAAGTATGTATATTGCAAGCAATAGAGCCCAAACAGATTTATATATATAAAAAAGCCAATCATCATTAAGCTGTAAAATGCAGCATTTAGGAGAAACCTTCTGAGCAGTGAAAGGGAGTGAAACTGATGTGTTCCTCAACAAGCCAAATTCACATCACTGGAAGCTACACTTCAATTGCAGGATTCATCCAGTCATCCTGAAAAGAGGACTTCACTAATGAAATTGTGTGAACAGTAAACTGCATTCATCAAAAAGGTACAATCCAGTATTATCAGTCAACCAATGAAGATACACAAGGAATAACTCATAATGAGAGTCATGATGGTATACAAATTTATTTTGCCATCTGCTCTTTACAGCTGGAATTCTGGGAATTCAAATACAACATCTTTGCCTGTGAGCTTCTTGTACACACCAGAGAAGGTCTCAACCTGAAAAACAAATTTCAGACAGTAAAAAAAAAAAAATATATACATATGTATGACATTACTTGTCTGGTACAAATGCAAGACACTACTTCAAGAGTTTTAATGAGCTTGAACAAGGAAAACTGTGCGCTGCATGGTTTACCTCCCCAGTAACGGCCCAAAGGGCTCTGGGAAGATCTAGGAATATACAGGACGCAGTCCTCACCAGCTAAGAGCTGGGGACATGCATGCTCTCCAACGTCGTGGAACGGGACTGTACGTCATGGCACTAGTGTGCTACGCTCCCATACGCCACACAGACAGAGCCATATGAGAGCAACCTCACAGGGTGTCCGCGTTGGTTAGTTGGTTTGTTTGAGGAGGAGGCACTCACCTTGTGTTCAACATTGTTTTGCTGTGCCTTGTCAAGGTGGACCCGGATGAGCCGACTACTGTCCAGTTTCACGTGAATCCTCTTGCCAACAATCTCACTGGGGTAGACCAGGTCTTCAAGGATGGCATCGTGCACAGAAGTAAGAGTTCGGCTACAGAACAAAATCCCAGTTATTAGTGAACAATCATTACAGCAGTAAACGCCACAAAATCTGCAGCCAGCTCATTTTTAAAAACAAAAATGTTCTACCGAAAGATTATGCTTGTGCGCTGCATGGTTTACCTCCCCAGTAACGGCCCAAAGGGCTCTGAGAAGATCTAGGAATATACAGGACGCAGTCCTCACCAGCTAAGAGCCGGGGACATGCATGCTCTCCAACGTCGTGGAACGGGACTGTACGTCATGGCACTAAACGTGCTACGCTCCCATACGCCACACAGACAGAGCCATATGAGAGCAACCTCACAGGGTGTCCGCGTTGGTTTATTATATGAATGGTTGCAAGTAAAAATCACTAGTTTTTAGACACAAACTTCAAACATCTTAAACACGAGAAGTATTAAGCATCAGGCTTACTTCCTGGGACGCTTCTGCTTGTTCTTTGTGCGGCTTTTCCTTGTGGGCTTGGGCAGGATCCTCCTCTGTAACAATCAAGATCAGAATTAAAATCTTGTCATTCTGAATTATAATCATCCAAAACATCTTTGAGGATTGTGCGCTGCATGGTTTACCTCCCCAGTAACGGCCCAAGGGCTCTGGGAAGATCTAGGAATATACAGGACGCAGTCCTCACCAGCTAAGAGCTGGGGACATGCATGCTCTCCAACGTCGTGGAACGGGACTGTACGTCATGGCACTAATGTGCTACGCTCCCATACGCCACACAGACAGAGCCATATGAGAGCAACCTCACAGGGTGTCCGCGTTGGTTGTGTTCAGTCATACACCACAAAATACTGCATTATATATAACAAATTAGTGCACAGCTACTTGGAGAGAATGACTTCTTCCAATCACTAAAGGCTATTAAAACTGAAACTACTTAATTCTTAGCTATGAAAGTAGCAAATTAAGGTACAAATGGTCCCCTCCAGCAAGCAGCACTTGTACATTAAAGTAAAATGAAAAGAATAATCTTTGCCAAAGAATGTCTTTTTGCTATGCCATTACTAATCCATGGCCTATATTGTATGAATTAGTGTAAATCCCACAAGTACCAAGTGATTTGTTCATATTGCTTATCATTTATCAGACAAAGCATACATGGAATTTAGTAGAAAAGCTCAAGCAGTGAACAGATTAATTTACCCCCTCCACATGTATTAGGCCAGGAGTTTCCTATTGTAGTGCTGAGATCCCACTATGTGCACACACTTGACACCCCCCCCCCCCCACACACACACACACACCTCATACAGGACACCCAATTACACAACTAACAAGTACATAATCTGATGGGCCAGCTGTTTTAATACAGTCTTTAGAAATGTGTAGACAAACCATTAAAACAGTCTCTGTACTAGGACACATTTTAATTGACTTCAAAATAAGACCAAAGGATCCATGGCATCAAGAGGTCATGAACAGAAACTCACTGTAGAGGTTGATCATAGATCAGCACCCATATTTCATGAAGCTCCATGCACACGGGCAGTTGTCTTTTGGATAAGTGGTCAGACCTCAGTGAACAGTTTCTGGTCTGCTTATCCAAAATATAAGGGTCCATGTGCATTAAGCATCCCAGAACATGGACGCTAATCTATGATGACCATCTTGTGCCATTTAGTTACTTTTCCTGACAGTAGATCCTAGACCTGCAGTCCTACTCTGTAAAGTTTTAAATACAGGCCAAAAATTAAGATTTTCACAGTGGTCACCATTTTGTATTGCCCTTTTAGTCTTTACACTGAATTTTTGCACAAAATACAACTAATCAAGCTGCAGCTTTTTCAATTTTATTCAATTCTATTTAAGACATTAGTAACCAGAAGGGGCACACCATGTGGTGCCATTGTCTTTACCTGTGCAATGAAGACCACATGCTTGCCGCTAAACTTCTTCTCCAACTCGCGCACAAGCCGCACCTGGATCTTCTGGAAGGACTTCAGCTGGGGCACAGGCACAAAGATGATGATGGCTTTCCTGCTACCACCAACCTCAATTTCCTGAAAGCACAAAAAGCCAGCATTTATTAACCCTGTTTGTCTCAAACACACCAGCCTGTTCGGTTGGCAATATTTGTGGAAAGGTGAAATGTTAAGACTGACAGACTTAAACAAGGAAAACTGTGCACTGCATGGTTTACCTCCCCAGTAACGGCCCAAGGGCTCTGGGAAGATCTAGGAATATACAGGACGCAGTCCTCACCAGCTAAGAGCCGGGGACATGCATGCTCTCCAACGTCGTGGAACGGGACTGTACGTCATGGCACTAAACGTGCTACGCTCCCATACGCCACACAGACAGAGCCATATGAGAGCAACCTCACAGGGTGTCCGCGTTGGTTTTTAATCCTTCAACATCAAAAACTCGTTCAGTGCATTACAAGAACACAAGTTTATGAGGAACTCTGAAAAGTCATTCCTAACCTTTGCAGCTGTGATGTTGAGCTCCCTCAGCTGAGCCTTCAAGTCAGAGTTCATCTCCAGCTCAAGAAGAGCCTGTAATAAACAGAACAAGAAAACAGTAAGAACACACAAGCAATTCTGTAGTGCAGTGTTAACACAGATCCTGCTGGGGTTTACACATTTTTACAGTTATCACATATACCATCATTTCAGTAGTAGTAGTAGTAGTAGTAGTAAAGTAGCTAAATGGTTGGTCTATTAGCAGAACACACCTACATGACAGCAGAGGTGCTCCATGGCCAGACTACAGAACTAACTTGGACGTAGCAAAAGGGAAGAGGTCCAGCAGGATCTTACAGGGTAAAAATTAACAACTTATTTTACCATTTTACCTGGGAAATGCCAGACTCGAACTCATCTGGCTTTTCGCCGTTCGGCTTCACGATTTTCGCGCTGGTACTGAACATGGCCTATGTCTGAAACAAAACAAACGTGTCCATGTAAAATCTCTAGTCAGTCAGCAAGAATACTGCCTCTTAACATGCCTCGGTTAGATAAAGGCTAGCTAACTTTACGAAGTCTTAGTGGGTTTAACCACCAGCAAGCCACACGTCTGTTCTATCACTAGATGAAGTGATCCACATAAACATTGATCCGACGTTAAACATTTAAGGGTTTGGTTTCTCGACACCCAATTTGAAGACATCTGACTTATTCGTTTAACGCTGCAGACTCCTTGCATGACACCATTAGCATGTCTTGCTAACACTAAGGCTCTTCGCAGAGTAATAGGCGATTAGTGGGTGAGTTAACTCTAGTTTAATTCATACGTCTAACAAATCAATGAGAAAACTAATCTCAGCAGGTCTCAGTGTCTGGAACACACTCTTACTGGGTAACACGCGAACACAGGCCTGGGCTTCTCAGCCCGCTCCTCCATGGAAAGTAACCCACGTCGGCTAGCCATCCAAAAACTACGAAAATACATTTCTTGTACTTGCCATCCAGCATTACAAGCACCCTTATCTAACGCATCCCCGTATATTCGCCCAACACAACCCCAGAAAAACGCAATAAATAGCAAAAATATAACATTTTGACACATTATCCTTCCAAGTGATCAGATTCAAGTAACCCACCTCGGTCAACGACGGCCTGGGAAGAGGCCGAAATCTCGCGAGAGGCCGGTAAAAGCGCGTCTCCCTGAGCATCATGGGAAGAAGAGCAGTTTAGCGTTGAAGCCGCTAGGGGCGCACTCTCCAGCAAACAGCGGCCTGAAGTGATTCAGTAAAACGTGGGTGAAATGTGGTCATTATCTATATCAAAATATTTGACACTAAATAATGCAGAGCATTAAAAAAAAACACTGCCTCGCCCTGGTTTGATGGATTTTGGACGACCTGTGTTGATAACGAAATACAGAATGATTTGTGTGAAATCACAACACCCCTAACTACAAGGCTCCTGATGACACCTACAAATCACGAAATTAATCTAAGCACTGCCTGAAACTTCTAAAACTAAACTAAAATAAGTGATCAATAATTGTCATCAAAGAAATTAAAAATATGATAATACATGTACTGTACGTCGTCGCTGGCACGCTCTACAATCGCAACTTCACTTTTCAGTGGAAGTCACATTGGAGCATTTCTGCTGGTTCTTTCATCGTGAACCTGTGACACGATGTAAAGAGCAACTTTTAGATTATATTGGGTCAAAAAGTGAAAGAAAAAAAGCACAAATGGAGATGCAACGTTAGATACGAGGCTAGAATTAGCGAGGCTGCATGATAGCAAGGCTACTGATCTTGACGTGCCTGATTTGTAGCTCATGGTGTCACTAAATATTAAAGGTTTCTAGTATTTTATTATTTCGGCTGTAGTAGATATATGTGGATGGAAGCAAGCTACACACCTCGATAACCAAATAAACCATCCTCCATAATTTGACAAATTCATATAACACTCAGGGTAGTGGTTGGTTTAGATAGGGGACCACGCTTCTACTGTCTACTGTCTGCTGTCCAGGAGATGGCGCTAATGCTACATGATAAAAACACAGCAAACAAGCGGACGAAGAAGAAGAAGCAGAAGAAGAGCGTGTGTGTGGGTTTAGTCCGGGTTTGTCCCTAAACCTGCCCTGCTTAGTCTCGAGGCTCGGACCTGTGCAGTCTTCTGTCTGCTCGTCTCTTCTGTGGAAACGTGTGTACTTATTCAGTTCAGACGTTTGGCTGTAGTGTGTTTAGTGTTAATCGAAAGCCCTGCTGCGCAGCCGGTTGTGTGTTAGAGAGGTTGATGGCGAGCACTGCAGTAATGAGGTGATGGCACTGTGGTGTGAGTGGAGGTTATGCTGAGGCTGCACAGTTTCTGTAGTGTTGTTCGCAGGGCTCTCTCTGCTGGCGTGGACGTGATGGGGAAGAAAACAGGGTGCTTCTACGCCGTGAAGAAAGGCCACAATCCCGGTGTATATCAAACATGGTGAGCATACCAGCTCTTCTCCAGCGCTGAGGTTACTCTGAACACGCCCAGGCTTTGTTGGTATCGTATAGTCATGGACGGGTGTTCCTGCTCTGTGTCCTAAAGGGATGAATGCAAGTTCCAAGTGGACAAGTTCCCCCATGCTCAGTATAAGAAGTTTGGCGCTGAAGAGGATGCTTGGGCTTTTGTGAGGAACGAGGCCCCGAGATTACTCCTCACAACATCAACAACAAAGGGTAGAGGAAGATGATTTCAATAACTGTCTAGCTCTCTGTCTGTATATAATTAAGTCATTCCCCTCCACCAATTCCACATGGTTCAATCGTGCTAGGTTATTGACTATAGGGTTGTTGATTTGATACCCGGGTCTGATCTGGGGTGCTGTGGCCAACCCAGTTGTAGTGTACCAGTATAACAACCATAGTAGTCCAGAGTAGTTTATGTGAAATACTTTATAGATAATGTTGTTTTTGAGTATTATTATTATTATTATTATTATTATTGCTCATTTGTTTTTGGTGATATGACCAAAGTGTCTACGGCATCAATAAGCTATGCCATTATATTGGCTATTTAAAAATTCCAGAGAAAATAGGTTTGTCTTCTGAGGTTTATGTGTAATGTTGATTGTGGTAAAATGGTGGCAAATCTGTGTGAAAAAATATTCTTTAAGATCTATTATGCCTTTGTTTTAGGCCAATAAAGTATCTCAACAGTTGTTGTAAAAGTATAACTTGGAAACTTTATTTGTAGTCATTAAATCCTTCACATGTCAGGTTTCTTTCACCACTGTTGAAAACAGTTCATCACGGTCACGCAAGCCCTCATCCCCCAAAACAGTAACTTTCAATGTAAAGATTTTATTCCAAGTCATTTTGGAGCATTTCTATTGGTCTATTCATCATGGCACTTTAACAGACTCTAATGAAGAACTGTCAGGTTCATATTGACAGACTCAAGGTTTTTGCTGGTATAAACAACTATTTACATCCTAACAATGAAATGATTCCATCTGTTCTATTTGTCTAGATTGTAATGACCAGCAGTTGCCCACCAGTGTTCCAGTGGTAGTTAAAAGGCCGATTGAGGATAACCAGGTTTATGAAACGACTTCAAAAAGGTTTAAACCGATTGAAGAGACCTCTGCTACAGCCAGTACTGATGGGTTCACTTACATGGGTAATGGTCTCAGACTTCTCTTGTCAGCAGTAATATCGCTGTGACTATGTCCTCATGAATTAGCAGCCGTTTACTACATGTGGAGCCAACACAAGTCTGTTTGTGCTGGCCTTATTTGTAGGAGATGCCGTGGTGGTGTATACAGATGGCTGCTGTTCAGGCAATGGAAGGCAAGGCGCTCGTGCAGGGATTGGAGTTTACTGGGGTCCTGATCACCCTCTGTGAGTAGTGCAGTTTAATAACACTTAATTTATAATAATAATAATAATAGACAGTGACCAGATGCTGTTATTACAGAAATGTGTATTTATTTAGTTATTTAGTTATTTTTTTAGTTATTTTTAAACATGCATACACACATGCGACCACGTCTGTTTCCACAGAAGTTGTTCTACTGCAAAGAGTGTTATTGTTTGTGGACAACTGTGACCGGTAGTCATTACTAGCATTAATTACTGTAATATGCCATCAAAATATCAGACACTGCAGACGCATTGTCCCATTCTCTCACCTTAGTGTGCTGATGTTGATAAACTTGGGAAATGAAATACTGCAGTGATGGTGAATAATGAGCTGACAGTGGCTGTTCATTAAGAGAAATAGCACAGCATGCTTGAACTTGGGAAATGAAAACTGGAAGTTCTGCCAAAACAGCTCTGATCCATTGAGGCATGAACTCCACAAGACATAGACCCGCATGAACTTTTCAGCAGTTTGTCCTACAGAAGCTTTTCTATGGGATCATGTACCAGTGAGTCTTGGGTGACCTTGACCCCATTGCCGGTTTACCATTTGTCCATCTGTGGAGCATTTATGTACCAACCACAGCGTACCAGAAACACCCTAGAAGACCTGCAGTTTGAGATACTCTACCCTTCAAGAACTTTTAATAGCCTAATATATCCCACTCCTTGGCAGATGCCATTGTAAAAAGATAATCAGTGGTGTTTACTTCATGTCTTAATATTATGGCTTATCATTGTGTGTGTATAATGTTAACTGTAACTTGCATTTTTGTTGTTTTGAGGTATTTACGCCTCCGTTGGTTGGTTAGTAATGTATAACTGGCTATCAACCTCTTTTAAAATGGTAGTTTTAGTAGGCAGACGATAATATGATAAGATTGTTCCTCAATTAACATTAAGATAATTGTAAAAAAAAAAAATCTTATAGTGAGCCTGTCAAATCTTAATGTGGGACTAAAGTGAGTGTTTTTTAAAAATGTCCACTGAGGTTAACTGTTTGTTGTGCAATCCTAACTAATAGTCATTAATATACACTGTTCATAATTTCTTCTGAAGCTAAGGGTAGTAAAGAGATCCAGTTTTTGCTGAAGTAACTCTCCGCTATCTAGGGAAGGCTTTCTACTAGTTTTGTGAGCATTGCTGTGAAAATTTGATTGTATTAAGTGAAAAAAAGTTTTTGTGAGGTCAGGACGTTGGCTAATCACAATTCCACCTCATCCTCAACTCCCCCACTTATCCCAAAAGTATTGGATGAAGCACCATCATTCCAGAGAACAGTTACACTGCTCGGTGCTGGGGGTCTTTATACTCCTCTAGCCCACACCTGGTATTGGATAAGGTGCCAACAGGTTCATGTTTATCTGCTGCAGCGTCTCCAATTCTATTCTATTGGCAGTACTCCTGTGTGTGAGTGCATTTGCACCTCTGTGTCAGCAATAGGTGCAACTTAAAGTGGCTGAATGCCTTCATTAGAAGGTTTGGTCAGTGTTCCTAGCAGTTCTTAAGATCACTATTGTAGTCCTTCTGCTTGTGGTTCGTCTGTGTTTGTAATGTGGATTATATATACACACACGCGCACACATGCACACACTTAAATATCTTCAGGAACTTAACCCTGTAGGTTAGTAGATGGATACTGTAAAAACAAGTGAACATCAAGAGAACTTCAGGTAGTCCTTAAGTGTTGGAAAAGTAGGTATGTACTACGTTTCTGATTTTAATGTTTTTGCTGTATTTCTTACAGAAATGTTGCTGAGAGGCTTTCAGGAAGACAGACAAACCAAAGAGCTGAACTGCAGGCAAGTTTGTGTGTGTGTGCCAGAAGCCTTGCAATTAAGTATGTTAAACATTCTGCCTGCTGTTGATGAGCTGATCATTCTGTTTTTTTCCGGTTCAGGCTGCCTGTAAGGCACTGGAGCAAGCCAGAGACATGAATATCAAAAAGCTTGTGCTGTACACAGACAGCAAATTCACTATTAATGGTATGCATGACCTCCTGTTTCAGTTAACGCATAGAAAAGTCCTTATTATCCAAGGGGTTATGTTGCTCCTGGTGTTTATATTGGAAAACCTTTCATTCTTTTATACGGAGTTGGTCTAACCTTTTGTTTCCTCTACAAAGGAATCACAAGCTGGGTGAAGAACTGGAAAATCAATGGCTGGAGGTTAAAAACTGGTAAAGAGGTGCTCAATAAAGAGGACTTCAAAAAGCTTGACCAACTAAACGAAGAACTCAAGGTCATATGGGTATGTTTCCTGATGTGGGTGGTATGTCTACTGTCTGGTTCATGTCAAAGAATCACAGCTTATGTAGAGGAATATTTGAAGCGTTTCTTTGACTGGGCTGCACTTTAGCGACTCAGTGCAAAGTTTAATGGAGATTGTATTTGTGTCTGCATTAACCACTGACATCTGAGACTAGCTGGATAGAAAATCTCTGACTTCATCTGTCTGTTGTCATTGCCATGTGTAACCTCTGAATTTAAATGCATTTATTAGAGAACATGAAAAGGGCTTAAGTGTATTTTGGACCCTGTGGAAGCTGTGCTAACCTTGTCTGTCCTTTTTTTTGTTTTTTTTTTTTTTTTTTTTTTAATTTATTTATTTTATATACAGTTACATATCTCGGGCCATGCTGGTTATAAAGGAAACGAGGAGGCAGATAGACTCTCCAGAGAGGGAGCCGCAAAGCCTGAATGCTAGCTGAAGAAGACTGCTGCATGTTTATCTTTTGAGTTTGCATCTTTCTGTGGGTAACTCTGAGCTTGTGTATAATTGGTCCGTGATGGACCGTGAAATGTTTCCTTTGTTTTCTAAATGTTACTTCAAGTTTTATTAATCAAAAGTTTATGCCTTTGCAGAATTTGCAAGGTGTCCATTTTGCCTATATATTGTTTGTCTGAGTACATCTACAGGACCAGAGATTACATTTTGTGAATATGTAAGAGGTGAAATGATTAAACATTAAATAAATTATTTTTACTGTATCCTAAACTGTTTGCGTTCTTGAATTATGTATTGCATAGTCCACCCACTATAGTGCTAATACTCTATTTCAACACCAGATGGCACTACAGATTATTTTATGGGTTACTGGAATACACTTTTAAAATGACACTTTTATACTTCTTTTTAAAGAAGAATTGAGGATAAGAGAGGATTCCTAGATTTTTAAGCTTGGTGTTGTATGCATAGTATGATACAATTGCACTGTACAATGTCCAGCATGGGGAGGGTGATAACAGTATTCAGGTGGCATTCATACACTGTATATTCTGCATCTGTAAATATTGCAACCATTTTCTGATTTAGAGAAGCAACTTCATGTGCCTAGAGAAGCCCAGACTCTTTGAGCTGTGATCAACAGTGTAATTGCATCCTCTGTTTCAGCTATTTATCTCCACACTGTGGTTAGACTGCTCTCCCCAGCCCTTTTGCAGAAAGCCTGTGTCTAGGCAGAAAAGCTACATGTTGGTTAATATACTGATGAGCCTCTTTCCAAAGAGTATGAATATTTTCTTCTCACGAACAGTACAGGTGTTAATCCTGCCTGTGAAGACTTGTGTCCTTGACACTGATGTGTTAAGGTAACATAGATGCAGCATACATCTTAGCAGGATTCAGTGCGTATCATATCACATAACTGACTCCGAAGATTCTTGCGTGTGATGAGAATAGTTGTCTCAAAGTTTCTGCTAAGCTTACTGTGGCATCGAAAAGGCAATTTCCACTCTCCCCCAGTCACAAAAAAGCCTCTTTGTCTGCAGCGACTGGTCATTACCCAGTGACGCACCAGTGAAACCAACACTGGCAGTAAGCGTGATCCTATACAGAGAAATATTTTCTCTGCAGCTTCATAGTTCTGAGATTGTCTTAATTGGTAGTGAGTGTTTGATGTTATGCTCGTGCTACCATTACCCAACAATCTTTAGTTTGTGCTGATGGGGAAACCCAGTCCTGTTTCTGAACAACACAGTTTGCTAAACATAGTGTGTGTGTGTGTGTGTGTGTGTAACACAGCTCCAGGGGACTGGGGTTGTGGGTTCAATCCCCACTTCCATCACTGTCTGTAGGAGTCTGGTGTGTTTTTTCTGTGTCCATGTGGGTATCTTCCAGCTGCACTTCATAGGTAAACTGGCTTAGCTAAATTGGCTCTAGGGGTGTGTGGTACCCTGCGATGGGCAGGTGCCCTGTGCAGGGGATATTCCTGTCCTGCACCCAATGATTCCAGTTAGGGTCTGGACCCTCCATGACTAACCAGAAATACGTGAATAAGACAGATGGATGGATCACATGGACATACAGAACACATAAGAGTCATACATTTATTGTTTATAAAAAAAAAATAAAAAAAGAGTAATAGTGGATACGGGAGGTCTTCTGTTTGGGAAGCCCTGTAAACTTAGCAACATGCAATTCTAAGCTGAGCTCAAGCTGACTTGTAAAAATGAAAAAATTAGTCATAAGCCCATTATAATTACTTTGCCCTCATACTGCAATGTTACCTCCTGTTTTATTTATTTATTTAATACGTCATCATAATATATGTTAACTTAAATTTTAGTACAATTAGTACATTATGAAACTGATAAAGTTCATTAAAATATTAATTTTAGTGAAATTATAGTAGTAATTCTGCTTTTAAGGGCTATGACTTCAGCCAGCCTCCCACCTGAGGCAGACCGCACCTACCCCACCCCCCCCACCCCCCACCCCCCCAGCTGAGGCAGAGCGGTCTGACATGCTTACAGGAGTAAACTGCTTCGAGCGCGTGCGTTTATGAAACGGCGCGCTCTCCACGTCGCGCACGAGCCGTTTGATAGTCAAACATGTCGCGGTAATTTGTCGAAGATGAAGGCACAGACACACACACCCCTCCGTTATTACCGCACATCTGGTCTCTCCGCTGCCTTCAAACGGAGCTGACTCGGCTCCTCAAATCGTGGAGGACGGCGTGGCGGGAATCTCCCGCTAACGAATCCGGCGCGTGGCCCCTTTGTGGCGGGAACATCAATGGCGGAGCCGGCGCGAGGAGTCACAATCAAACGGGCCCGTTGCTATGGGAGCAAGGCGCGCGCCTCGTCACCTAGCAGACATCTGTTTCCATGACAGCTGTCTGGAGCGGGATGAGCCTTAACTAACTCCCGCCTCAGAACTAGTGTGACTGTTTTTGATACCTCGAGCGGGAGAAGAAAAAAGAGGGGGAGAAGAAGACTGTCAGGAATGTTTTTATTGTTCGGCAGCTCTAATGTAAAGACAGGAGATGGAAAGCGTGTGTGTGTGTGTGTGTGTGTGTGTGTGTGGAGCAGCAGCGGGATCAGAGCAAGCTGAAAGAGGGTGGGATGAGAGGAGTAAGCATGGGTGTAGAAGTAGAACTTAGTCAAATGAGATGTGGAGGAGCTGCTTGAGTGGAGTGGGAAGTAATGCAAACACTGCTGTGCTGGAGAACTGGCAGAGAACTCGCTTGGTTTGCAGCTGTAGCAGGAATGAAGCTGGTAAACAGCAGTCCAGGTTCAAGATACAAACCACCAGTGTGGGGCAGGAAGGGCAGTCATTCTGGGGCTCATGTGCAGTGGAGCTAGCAGCGACCCAGTCCAGGTGACACCGAATTAATTAGTCATGTATTAAGTATTGTTCTTTGATGTAGAAATAGTAAATATGTGACTTTGGTTGGGGCAGATGCATTAAAAATGAGAAGACTAGCCACTGGTTGAAATATAAAGGGGTCAACATGGTGTCTGTTTACAGATAAAGTCCCGCCTTTCAACAAAATGAACCAACTGCCGCGCAAACATGGCAGCCGAGTGAACAGTCTTGCCTAAAGGTAAAAAATGCACAGATGCAATTTTGAACAATAAAAGTAAAAACCTACAGTAAAAAACCCTGTTCTTTTGCCACAGAATAAAACATGCTGTTTTCCTGGCTAGTTTAAAAATAAAGAAATGAATAAAGATCTGCTTTTATTGGCTGATGTATGTCACCATGACAGCCCACAGCTTAGCCTAGCTTAGAAGCCTTGTTGTAATTTTTCCTGGAGTTTTACTGGATAGTGTCACTTTCTTCTCAATGTCCTCTTAGTGTGGTGTTAGCTTGCTGAAGCAACTGTAGCCAGTTATCTTTTAGCCTAGCACCCGTTGTGCTTTGGCTTAGCATCAGCTAAGCCTTTTAGGCTGCCCTAAGCTTGGGGACATAAACAAAATAAGAGAAGATTGTATTTGAGGTTCACGGTTTGCTACTGTCCATATTTCCATTCTTGGGCACCTTTAATAAATGTATTGAGCCTCTTATATAGACACTGACACAACAGTATAACCGTGTCTCAGAAATCCCATTTATCTCCTTCTTATTCATAACACATATAATCCATGGTATTTATTTTTGAGGACCATGTGATCCTAGTTATGTGTGCATTAGAAGTAAATGGAGGTGCACATGACGATACACATTCTTTGACTTCTAAACTGGACTCCGACTAAGTCATTTCCTTCCTGAAAATCAACATGAATGGCATCAGGAACATTTTCTAAACATTCTACAATTAATGTAAACACAATCCTAAAAAGAAGGATAATGTATGACTGTCACCTCTATAGTGTCAGCCTCTACTGTATATTTGTGTTCTTGCGCTACTACGAAACATGAGTGCCTTAATAGAGCACTGTGTCAGATCATTAACGGGTCAGTACCAATGTCTTAGTTCAGACACCCTGGCACAGTCTAGTGCATCCATTGTTTTAAATTAACCTGCTGTTTTCTTCTCCAGACTTCCTACAGTCTGCCTTCTTACCTTCTGGACTTGGTCTGGGCCTGGCCTGTCTGGCTTACAGATGGTTGTGAGGGAGGCTAAACCCACAGAGGAGGAGCAATAAGGTGAGGACTGGCACTGCGGCATTCTGCAGCGCTCTCTCTCTCTCTCTCCCTCTCTCTCTCTCTCTCTCTCTCTCTCTGTATCTCTGTCTTTCACTTTCCTCTCTCATTCTCTTCTTTTTCTCTCTTCCCTTTATCTATTTATTCTCTCTCTCTCTCTCTCTGCCCCTCTTCCCCTCCCCTTCCACCCTCTCCTCCACGCACACCTGTTTAGGAGCGCTCCTGTACATATACCTCCATATCACAACAAAAGCTCATTGTTTGTACAGGAAGTGCATTTCTTTTTTCACTTCGCTTTAGAGTGCAGTGTGGTAAAAGGTACATCTTATCAAGGTAAGGAATACCATGGCCTCTTATATGGAAAACATATCTACATATCATAAGTATAGTGTTACAAGGTTTTGATGGACCTAATGTAAGTATATTTAATAGCTTAAATAATGTGTTGGGTAGCATTTGTGTTCCCAAACTCACTGGCCTGTGTTAATTTGTGCATATTTGTGACTTACAGTAAGTAAGAAACTGGTTGTGCTAAATGTAAATTCAAGCTGTTCAGTATTTAAATGACAGCTTTGCCGTGCTCGTCTTCAGGAAACACAAACCTAGCTGCAGTTGGAGTGTACAATGAAGACTCTGTGTCCTTGACCCGAATCGTGCAGATGGCCAGGCTGTTAGTTGCCACTCGAGCAGGAGCGCTCAGTAGTGTGTGCAGTGTCGGGTGGCCTCCAGGCTGCCCCACACTGTTTGTGATTTGCTCATCAAGCCACCAGAGAACTCGGTTGAACCCTGCAGCAGGATATTCATCCTCTAATACTGAGGAAGTCATTGTATGTGTGTGTAAGAGAGAGATAGAGAAAAAAGATCAAGACCATTATCATTCCATTGCAATCACTGAAGTATCCTTGGTCCCCAATATCCAGATTTTCTGGTAGTTTCACAAACTGGTCGATTGAACATTTCATCAGTGGTCCATGTCGGGATGGTATGAAAGTTTATAGCAAATTATTGAAATATCTAATTGTGTTGTTGTCATGAGTATTAGAGGGAAGACCGAGATTAGAAGAATAAAAACAGCTTGTTTATGTTACATGTATTATACCTAATATGTACCAATAAATCATATTTTCATCTTAAGCCCTATATGGATAGGATTAGTCTTACATTTGGAGGTGGGTTACAATGTAAAAAAAAAATCCAAATTGTATGGAAAATAACTTTGTATACAAAATCTGTTTAAATTACAGAAACATCAATTAACAACCCAACTGTTAATAATTATGCCAATAAATTAAAATAGCATTTTTTGAAAAATACTACAGTATATTATTTATATAGTATTTTCTGCTTTCTTAAATTACAATCAAATATATGTAAAATTGCCAAATAAAACATGGTATACACAAAATTACAGTTTTGTTTCTTTAAAATATTAGGCTAAATTTGATTGTTTTTATATTTATGTGTACACTGTAAAAACAGCCAGAGGACTGGCAGCAATGTCTACTTTCTCTTAGGCATCTTAGTATGTTTTATGTAATGGTTGACTGCTTGGCCTCAATGTTGTAGGCTGTAAGAGTAAGTTACCTGTTGCTGAGTGTGACTCTGTGCTGGCTGCATGCCAGTGCTCACCAAATAATTATTCTGTCAGTGTTTGACAGAAAGGTTAGCACTGTCCCTTGATTGAAAATGTTTGATTGTAACAATTCAGGATAAATAATAATAATGTTTCTCTGCAGAAACTTTAATAAAACATTTTTCTGCTGAATTTGAATTGGAATATTTTCCTTTAATTTGCGTCTTTTGTTTTGCAGCCATTGCTACCAGCCATTTGACCATTTCTTTTAAGATTTTTTTTACCAGGTAATGTAATTTTTACTAGAGCTTCTCAGTGATTTTAGTCCTGTCCATTTCAAGATTTCAGGCCTTTACAGACTTTTCAAGATAGCAAACATATACAAACCATATAAACAGGAGGGGCCATTATCCTACAGAGAGGCCAGTGGTCAGCTGGCAAGCTGCTAGCTGCCCTTGACCGTGAATCTACATTCTAATTAAACATTGCAGTGACAATCATAATTTTTAAAACATACAGACCTTTCAAGATTACAGCTGCATACAAACTTTTCAGAATCATAAATACATGCTGACTATTCAGGATTCAGAATGCATGACTCAGGATTTAGAAGTCTTTCATGATTCAAAACACACTCAAGATACTGAATGTTCAACTTAGAGAGACTGGTAAGAAAGCCATGCGAACAAGAAGCCATGAGGTCACTAAAGGCTACGTTCTACTCTAACTACCATATGAACAGCAGGAGCCATTATCCTACGGAGAGGCCAGTGGTCAGCTGGCCAGCTCTCAGCTGCCCTTGACCATGAATCTACGAAGATAGAGAACGAGTGAAAGAGATGGAGAGCAAGTGAGGACAAGGTGAAGAACAAATGGTACCATTAAAGGAAGCAGCTGCTTGCTGGAGCTGGTGCTGCCTGGTCTGACCCTGCCATCCGTAATGATGACAAGGTCAGCAGGGCAGCGGCGCTCTTCGCCACTCTATACAGGTCCCCCATCCATCAGTCTCCCGCTCCTCTAATTATGCAGCAGGCCTCTAACCAGGCATGAGATATCATTACCCTGATGGGAGAGGCCCCCTCTGTCTCAGGATTGGTAGCGCATTCACACTGGCCCGCCTGGCAGGGGACACTAGCAGGAGTGCTGAGCTGAATCCAGTGACTCCTGTGTATTAACCTCCTGTTCCATCCTCACTGAGATGGGCCATCTTCACTGAGATGGGTAATGAAGCTGATCATGATGAGAGAAAGAGAGACACAGCCTCAGTTAAGAGTCATAAGGTGGACTTTTTTTTTAATAGAAGAGCTTACTATACTATACCTACTGTACGTTTTACTATATTGCCCTCAATGTACTATGTAAACATCATGATTTTAAGTTTCATGGTTTACTCCTTACTCCGTTAGGGGCCAGCTACCATCTGTATGTCTGTTCACTGCTCAAAATATATGTCACTGTATTCAGATTTGAACCAAACTTTGGTGGGCACTATATTACATTTATAAATGTAATCTTTTCATTATTTTGCAGTACTTAACAACTTATCCATACATCCCTACAACCGTGCCAACACCCCCCTCACAATAGCCCAGTGTGAGTTCTGCAAAGGCCATATGGAGCAGTAGCCCTGCTGAGAAGCAACAGTGGGACATTTTAACAAGAAAATTTTAAACTGAAGTCACATTGTGATTTTTAAAGCTGCGAATAAAAGCATATTTCCTTCAGTAAGTACCTCACACTAGACCAGCGCAGGCTAGCAACTTAGCTATGTTTTGTGCATGTAGCCTTTAAATTTGACACTGTTCATTCATTTGGTCAAATAAGGCCTCAGACTTTGTAATTCATGGAATTTTGTTGGAAATCAGTTAGACCAGTGGTTCTCATACCAGTCCTCAAGGGCCCCCAGACAGTCCAGAATTCTGTAGTTCGATGCATATTTGCATCTGGACTGGTATTTATCAAGACTTGGACATCAAATGTTGTATGCATTAATATGTGTAATTATCAACAATGATTTAGAAAAGAGACTCATTTTGTTTCATATATTATATATTTAGATGAATGGGTAAACCAACAGACATATGTTTACACATTTCCTCTACAGAAAATGACTAGTGAAGACACTGGAGGGTACGACTTCTACCAATGAAATCAAACCAAATTTGGCTTTGTATTGACCAGCTTTTTGTTAGAATTTTCTGCTCCACCTTAAATGGTTCTGGGACCTGTATGGTAATAAGAATAAGAAGCGAGGTAACTGCTGCACCATTTAAGGTGGAACAGACATGGTCATTAAAAAGTAACTTCATACTCTTCATGATCTACAAGTCTTACATTTTACAAATATACTCTGTGTATTACTCTTACACACACATACACAGCTATAAAATAAAAAGAAGCACTGGGTTCACTTTCTGATGAGCATCTGCTCTGCAGACTAAGAATCAGATAGACAGATCAGCTAGCCTTTAGTACTAGGCCCAGTTTTCTCACTTATTTTTAATTAAGTATAAAGCCTCCTGCATTGAGCTGTGGAACAGTGTTCTGTGTGGATTGATGGCGATTCATCCAATACTTCTGGGAGGAGTTGGGGATGAGGTAGGGTGGTGATCATCGAGCATCCTGATCTCACTAACACTCATTCAAATCCTCACAGCAATGCTTGAAGAGGTAGTCCAGTAGAAAGCCTTCCCTGGACAGTAGAGACAGTTACACAAGCAAGAGACTTTTTTTAATACCCTTCATTTCAGAAGGAGCAATAATCGATCAGATGTCCAAATACATCTGTCCGTATAGTGCACACTTATCATGGGATATGAATGTTATGGCAGTATTGGGTTTTCATGAATTTTTTGAACTGTTATTTTATGGAAATTGTATGTAAATCGACTATCTCAACTCTGGATTCAGAAACAGCTGCATGGAATATTGAGTCTCAGTGGTGCTTGTCTTTTTTGACGCAAGTTGATTTTGTTTGCAAAAATACTGCTGAGTTGCATTTAGACATCATATTGTGTTAATGGTCCTCCCAAGACACTTGAAGCATTTTCAAAAATAAAATGGCAATTGTCACAATCAACTCGTGAACTTGAGCTGCCTCCGAGCCCACAGCTCGCAGTCCACACTGACAGGCCAACGTTTAATCTTAATGAGAGAAAGATACAGGAAGAGACACTGTGGGGTGCTGAGTCTTGCTGAGATTCACCATGTTACATATTGAGAGGGAGAAAGAGAAATATGTAAATTAGATAAAGCTGAGAATGAGGTAGAGAGGTGTATATATACTGCATGTGCAAAAAATATATGGACAATCAATCATGAGAAAATATTTAAGAGAAAGCCTTTAAAAGGCTATATCCCATATTTACCTTGTGATCGTTTCCCCATGAGGTCCATTTAAGTTTTAAGAGCTTATGTACACTTAATGGTCAGATGCTAAAACCTGAACGTCCATTGTTTCTTCCCAAATCAAGGGTATTACAGGGGAGTGTGTCGTCCCTTTGCTGTTGTAACAACCACTTCTGCTCTTCGGATAAGGCTTTGCACTGGATTTGGGCAAAACTGCTGTGAGGATTTGTCACAAGAGCATTTCCATGTTCAGGTAGTGATGTTGGATGATTCATTATGGATCACAAATCCAAAAGAACAAAAAGGCTACGGTAACTTAGAAAAAACATTCAGTTATGGTGAGCACAACACGTTGAACCTCGTGTGGAATTGGCAAAAGTGGTTTCCACTTCAACCAGCCAAGAACACTAAGCTAAGGCTGCAGTGGACACAGTTTCTCTAAAACTGGGCAGTTAAAGGCTGAAGAAATGTAGCCTGGTCTGATGGACCTAACCTGCCTTGTGTCAACAGTCCAGGTTGGTGGAGGTGGTGTAAGGGTGTGAGAAAGCTTTTCTTAGCACACTTTGGACCTTTGGACTGTTAGTGCTGTTGTTGACTATGTAGATCCCTTCATGTCCACAACTTACCCATCTTATAATGAAGTGGTTCCCAACCCTAATCCTGGAGGACAATGTGCACATTTTAGTGTTTACCCAGCCCCCAACACACCTGATCACACCAGCTCATCAGCTAATTAACAGGCTGTTCCTTAGTTGAAGGTGGTGTGTTAGAGCAGAAAACCACTAAAATGTACAGGGCATGAGGACCTCCAGGACCTTGGGAGGTCCAGGGTTGAGGCTGTTTTGAGAGCAAAAGGAGGCCTTACCCCGTATTAGTACAGTCTTCTTAAAAACCTGCTTGTTAAGTGTATATTTTATGTTGACCTGCATGAACAGCTGTAACAGTGCCCCCTACCTGCTGTCTGAGGAACTTCTGGTTACTTTTACTGACTCATTTTTCAGATGTTCCTCTTTCTCTCTCTCTTCTGTTCTTCCTGAGCAATCAATAACGCTCATAGTGACAGAACATCTATGAAGGCTCTGCTTGGATAACACACTCTGGCTGTGAAGATTCAGACTAGCGAGTAGCCGGAGCTCGCTGCAGCTCATCAGCAAACAGTAGGGCCTGCCTTCAACTTAATTAGCCTCCCCCGAGATCCACCACTGACGACATCAGCCCAAAAGGGGTGGCTGTGTGTGTCTGTGTGTGTGCGCACGTGCATGTAAGAGAGAGTGGGTATAAGAGCAAGTGTGCAGAGGTCTCCACGGTTGGTGTGAACCATGAAGGAATGTCCCCTTTCTGTTGACTGGGTATAGTTGTGTCTCTGAGCGGTGCTTCAGAAGACTGCAGAGAGAGAGAGAGAGAGAGAAAGGTTGCTCTCAGCCCACGTCTGGCTGCACCGCGGGATGCAAGCTCTCCCTTTATCTCTTACACACACGTCTCTCTCTCTCTCTCTCTCTCTCTCTCTCTCTCTCTCTCTCTCTCTCTTACCATCTATTTTGTCTCTCTCTGTCACTCTTTCTCTTTGTCTTTTCTCTTCCTCCTTCTCTATGTCTCTCTCTCTCTCCCTCTCCCTCTCTCTCTCTCTTTCTCTCTCTCTGTCTCTCATTGTGAGATGAGTCAGAGCGGGCGAAGATTTGTTGTGCCTCATTTTCTGTCTCGTTGGAGCATGGCCTTCTGGAGCGCGACTCTCTTCAGTGCAAGCACACACACACACAGACCACAATAGCACGACCCGCTTCAAAATGGAGCAGCGGAGGAGCAGGGCAGGAGACTGATTCACCAGCAGCAGCTGACACACACCTAGCAAACTGAGTGGGTCGGAAACACTAGAACGAAGTGTGCCTTTGTGAGTTCATACCAATTTACACAAGCATGCATCAAAGGGTCCCTTTGTGTATGTGTATGTGTGTTCATGTGTGTGTATATCTGCATATACAGTTGCAATCAATATTATTCCACCCTCATTGCAATTAGGTTTATTAGCAAAATGTAAAAACCTTCTGCAGCTTACAATAAACCAATCAAACAAGACCTATTAAAATCTCAACACCGCTAATCGAACAAGTGCTTTCTCTAAAATCAACACTAAATACCACTTTTATTGACTACTGCACTCTCAGAATTATTCAAACATACATATTTAGAACTTAATAGATCACCCTTTTACTGTTTTCACCTGCAGCAAATGTGTGCATAGCCACACACCAGCTTCTGGCTGTGTTCCTGAGGAATCGTAGTCCATTCTTCATGGACTATGGCCTCCAGTGCACAAACATACTGCAACCACCTTCTTCAAATCCCACCAAAGATTTTCCATGGGGGTCAAATCAGGTGACTGTGACGACCACTGCAGAACCTTTCAGGTCTTCTTCTGAATCCTAAGAGAAAACATTATGCCTTCTTTGAGGAAGCTGATGCTTGGGTGTTATAAGACCTTTCAACAGGACAGTGATTCCAAGTATACCTCCACCAAGTCCACCAAGGCTTGGTGTTAGAAGTCTTGAAAGATTTTAAAGTAGTTGTCACAGTCGCCTGACTTGAACCCTATAGAAAATCTTTGGTGGGATTTGAAGAAGGCGGTTGCAGCGCTCAAACCCATGAATATTAGTAAACTGGAGGCCACCGTCCATAAGGAATGGGCTGAATCCTTAAGAATGCTGCCAGAAGCTGGTGTCTGGCTAGGCATCACTTTTGCAGCAGGTCATAACAGCAAAATGGTGCTCTGCTAAGTACTAAAGACGCTTAAATAACTCTCTAGCACTCAAACAATTTCTAGGTGCGTTTTGAGGTGTGATTTAAGACCCAGCATTTAGACATGGGATCCTATATTGCACTTCAATATTCTTTAGTAGGTTTCATATTTCATAATGCCATGCACACAGTCAAGGCCTTTAGTGGCAGAAGCACCAAAACAACCCCAAGACATTGTTGAACCTCTGCTATGCTTGACTGTAGAGACCACGTCATTTTCTTTACCAGGCCAGGCCCCAGTTAATTTACTGTAAATGGTTCAATGATGTGCTTGCATAAGATCTTTTTATGTCTCTGCGTCAACAGTGTGTTCCTCCTAGGTCTCCTACCACAGCGCCCCTTTTACTCAGATGGCAATGGATAGGGCAAGCTGACACTGTTGTACTTTGTGTCTGCAGGTCACCATCAATTTGTGTGGAAGATGATTATGGTTCTTTAGCCACCATTTGAACACTCCTTTGTTACAATCTTCACATCTTCACATCCAAGATGGTTAGGTACAGTGCCATGGTCTGTAAACATCTCAAAGGATGTTGTGCACAGTTTACAGAAGAACATTAAGATCTCTTAAGATCTCTTTTTTTTTACAGATGTACAGGGGTGCAAATGTCATGACTGTACCTAGTTTAACTGTTGTGAAATTAAATTTATATAATACCACTCTGTCGTAGTGTGGATGTTAGCAGTCTGAAATCTGCAGGTTGAAAGCTCCCACTGCTCCCCCCACCTGAGGGACCACTCATGGCCGCTGTGCCCGCGGGCACCCTGGAGAGAGCTGCAGAACCTGCTGCCCAGCCACTGCTTAATCATCAGAGAGAGAAAATGGGTGAGAGAGAGATTGAGTGAGAGAGAGAGAGAGAGAGAGAGAGAGAGAGAGAGAGAGAGATGATGTGACGCATCTCTGCACTGAGCCTGTGCCATCTGCTGGGCTTGGCAGCATAGCAGTGCTGTGGGTGTAGCACCTCTTTCTCTCTCTCTCTCTCTCTCTCTCTCTCTCTCTCTCTCTCTCTCTCTCTCTCTCTCTCTCTATTATCGAGTCAGTTTGATCCAATCCAATTCAAATTGTAAACTTCAGAAATTGTGTTTTCAAAGCATTGCAACAAGCAATAGTGTATATCTGTGTGTGTGTGTGTGTGTGTGTGTGTGTGTTGTGTGTGTTATGCATACTTGCTGTCCCAAGGTAAGTGAAACTCAGACATACTATATATACAGCTCTGTCTTTCTATCACTCTCACTCTCTCTCTCTCTCTCTCTCTCTCTCTCTCTCTCTCTCTCTCTCTCTCTCTCTTTGTCTCTATTTTCTTTAATGCTCTCTCTCATTCTCGTACAACAAAATTCCATAAGCCAGCACTGGGTTAACAGAAAACACGATGGGTTAATGTGTCTCAGCAACGTTATGTGAACAACCCAGCAGCCTGGGCCATAAGAGTTACCCTCAAATATGATTACTTTTAGCCAGCAGTGTTTTTTTTTGTTTGTTTGTTTTTGTTTTTTTTAAACATTTTCCTTGGGTACGCGTCTTGAGAGGCCAATTTACCCACAGCAGGCATTTTTCAGACTGCTGTACTTGTCCCAGTTTGTTTTTAATTTCTGTTTTTTTTTTTTTTTTTGGATTGTAAATATAATTTTTCCAAATTCTTAGCAAAATGACAAAGCATTGTGCTGAACGGTTTCTTAAATACAGAACTTAGCACAAAATGTAATAATACAGGCGTGTGTTTGTTAACACAAACACTTGCGTTTCATTCAACCTTAGCTATAAAATCAGTGACATATGTAACACATTCATTCACGTTAGGTTGTGCTCGGCTCTCTCCTTCTGTACTTGAATACCCTTCTTGTCAGTTACCTCTCTGAATCAAGTATGGGTGGAGCTAAAAACAGTGCAGACAGGTGATCAACAAAACAATCAAAATCACTTGCATTTGTAACTGAGTGTTATGGAGGCATAGCTAGCTCATTGTTGCACAGTGGTGGCCAGTATAGAGATTCTGTAAGCTGGAGTGGGGCGGAGCAGAGTGAACAGTGCGGTGTGTTGGTAGCGTGAGGTCATTCACCCGCCGCCCATTTATCAGCCAGCGCCGCCGAGCCCCACAGCTCCTCTGTCACCTTGACAACACAACCCACAGCAACCTGCCCTGCATGGAACCCAGCTATTGATTTTCATCTCTCTCTCTTTCTCTTTCTTTCTCTGCCTCGCTCTACCTGTCTCTCTCTTTCTTTCTCTCTCTCTCTTTTATTCTCTCTTTCCCTTTCTTTTACTCTCTCTCCCTTTCTCTCTCTCTCTCATTCATTTTCACATTCTACGCTCCCTCAATTCTTTCACTCTCTCGCCCTCTTTATCACTCTCCACTTCACTTGTTTTGTAGTAAAAGTGATGTGTTTGTGTGTGTGTGTGTAAGAGAGAGAAAGTGTGTTATTTGTGTTAATTCTTTGTGTTGAGATCAGTGTTGAAATTACAAGGTCCAGTGCAATCTTAAACATCTCTCTCTCTCTCTCTCTCTCTGCCAAGCCCTTTGTACTCATTCACAGAACTAGAATTAAACATCAATATGTTGTGTTTGTCTCTCTCTCGGCCTTTCTCTCTTTCTCATACACACATTTTTTTGTGCTATGAGTGTGTGTGCCATTTGTGTGGGAAAAAGTGTGTTCCCTGTGTTAGCTGTTTTAATGAGACCAAATAAAAAGATCTACAGAAATGTTCAGCTTCTATACATTTGTTCCCTCTACCCCCCCCCCTTTTTTTTCTCTCAGGCAGTGGGGGCTTGGCACCTTTCCCAGTCTGAAGTCAGCCTGGCATGGCAGCCAAGAGGGAGTTGAGTGGCACTGCCAGCTAAGGGCACTGCGGCATTTCTGATGGAGCGTCACTGAGGTGTGTGTGTGTGTGTTTGCGTGGGGGTGCCACCATCTCAATGATTCGCCACTAATGAAACAAGACTACAGTGTTTTACATGCAGTGGTGCACACACACATACACACCTGTCGACCTGTGGACATTTTTTCCCCTGTTATAATGCACATTTACTTTGAACACACACACACACACACAAACCTGCACACACACACACACACACCTCATCCAGTGTTGCCCTGCTCCCTGCCTTTTGACTCTACACCACACAGAGCAAAATAAAAACAAAGTACTTTCGTTAAGGACTTAAAAGCTACACATTTGCATAATTTGATTTCCCTCTATACAAGGGCTATCTGGACCCCTCTCTCTCTCTGCCTGGTTGTATGCTCACCAAACCTGTGTGGTCACATCACATTCAGATTTGTGGGTTGGTAGATGGGTAACTGTCTGTTATACTGAGCTTTGTTATTAGAGTCTAAGAATGGGATTGTTCATATTACATCTATTGATGTATGTTGGTACAGCATGGTGTTGGGTGGTATTGATAAAATTCAACATAACAGGATTTTACAAATATGTAACAGTATGTTGGTTAAGTTTGTGTATGTTGTTAATAAAGTTCTACCAGAAGACTCAGGAGACATGAGTGCAGTAGTGTAAATTTACTCTTGAGAAATAAGGATATGGGAACAATCGTCGACAGCCCAGGTCTTGCAACATCGGGACTTAGATAGATCCTACCCGTCAGGACTAAACTGGTGGCGGTGGGGAGAAAGCAGGGAGAGACATGATGTCACTTCTGAAAGAAACAGCAAAAGTGTGTGTAATTAGAGGTCTTTTAACACATGTGGAGGCTGGTGATTGGCTGGTGACGTTGCATTAGAGTTTTCTGGTCACCCTAGAGCTTTTATTTAAAAAACTGGACGGGGTTGTACCCATTATGCATAGGTTTGTACATAGATTCTTACTTAACACTACTTATCGCTACAACTATCGCTTCACTGAATTTCATTGCACCATCTCTGCACCAATCAGGAAACACGCTGCCATGGAAATGCTTGCACTGACTTTTCACATACTATAGTAAAAAAATCAAGTAAACAAGAGAACAGTGTGTGGGTTTCACAACTGAACTGAATAAAATGGAATACCCAAGCTACCACATAACACTGGAGTTAAGCTTGTGCTCCCATCAAAAAAATATTTCTAAATAAAATTTCCCTTTCCCTTTTCAAAACAGTAGGCGTGAAAGTAGGAGTGGTGCTCGGTACAGGGCAACAGACTTCCTAACCACCAAACATACAACACCATCATTTAGCCAAACTGCTTTTAACAGCTGAGCACCTGTATGTGTTGACAGACCGTGCTTAATGAAGTAGTGAAGTGCTACACTATGCTAAAACTGTGTTTTAATATTTGAGACTTTAGGTAAAGTGGCTAACTCTCCCCTCTCCACATGGACTCCTGACCTCTCCTCAAGTATCTGCCCGATCTGTCCATTTTCTTCATTCCTGTTGACCCAGCTTCTGTTGCCTCTATCGGAACTCCTACCACCTCTTGACACTCATCACGCCCTTTTCCAATCATCCTGTCCCTCCTCAGTTACCCTATCCCACCTCATTCACCTCCCATACTCATCCTACCTACTGCCCTTATTATCCCAGTGCCTTCTCTACTTATCCCGGCTCATTCCCTACTCATCCTCTCCTTCCTTTGTATACTTTAAACCCCACCTCCTTCATCCCACCATGTTCCTTTTTTATCCCATCCTGCCCATTTTCATCCCATCACCTCCTTTTCACCCCATCCTATTGCTTTTCATCCCAAACCTTTCTTTCATATACCATCCCTTTTCTTTCCCCTCCCTATTCATTCCCTCCTTAATCCCAGCCCTCCCTATTTATCCCATACCTCACCTTTTCATCCCATTCCCTTATTCCTCCATCCAACCACACCATTCCAGGTTTTCTGGCTCCTTGGTTACTAGTTTTGCTGAGTCCTCTGACTGCTTGCTCAATATTTGCCCACTGTGACAACCCCATGGCCCTTCCAACCACTAATGCTTTACTCATCATGCCCAGCTCTCCCTTCACCTCACTCAGCCTCTCTGCATGGCCCCTATGCTCTCCACACAATTGATGCCACTGTCTTCCTCTTTGACTGCATCTCAGACCAAATTTCAAGCCTTCACCACCCTTCTACCCATAACCTTTCGATGTTCCTAGGCATGGAATGGTGTTGATCACTGTCACATCCCCTCAAACGTCTCTCCATCTCGCTCCCTCACTGCCAATCCCTTTTGATGGAGCTTGCTTTAAAGGCCTTCAGTTTGTTTCCCCCAGACTAGGACAGCATTAGTTTATTACATTCTTCTGCCTTAGTCCAATAAAGTCCTTGGATCTTGGGTGCTCTATCCTGTTGTCACTGGGCTTCTTTGGGGATGTGAATCATAAATAAGATATTGTTTGCACCATGATAATTCTGAAGCCATTCACAGTTCACAAGGCCAACCACCTCTTGCTAATGGAATGGGTTCCTTTACAATGAGAATGATCAGAATGCTAAATAAATATTTAAACTAAAATATTTAGTTTGTACTCCATGTTGCCCAATCAGAAAACCTCTGTGCTGTGACATCCAACAAAGAAACAATTCCCAAATGAAACAGTTTCTCTTCCTTCAGTGACTGTTTTGTTTTTGAGGATATTGAGAAGTTAACTGAAAAATATATTTAAATAAAATTAAATAAAATGGTGCTCTAGTTAAATGGCAGTATAAACAGAAAACCCATAATAATCTATGGAAAAAGAATATGATACAAACCTATCATAGCTTGTTATGATTAGTTGCTTTATTCTATTTTGCTTCTCTTCAATTTCTAAGAAAACCTACCCAATATTGCAAACCAGGCAGACCAATTTACAGCAAGCTCCAGTACAGCATATGTGTCAGTTCACCTCTGTCAGTGAATGAATGGTAACTGTAGCTGTAGCTGTTGCAATCCTGCACGGTTTCAACCAGCAGAGGGAGGAACTGTGGGAGGGCCTGCTGATGGAGCACTGCTAATCTGTGCCCTTGATCTACAACCTTTTCCTTTTTAGTTAGCATTCTGCTTCCATCTCCTTAATACTAAAGCTTTAGCCATTTGGACTCCCTTCTGCTCCCATATCTTTTCCAGCCCAGTACAGCATATGATAACAAACCACTAGATTCTCTCTTTTCCCTTCCTTTAGAATTTGTTTAGAAACCCCATGTTCCCAAATTTACCAGAATTGAATGTGTGATTTCAGGGTCAAAATATTGATTCAGAGACTTTTATGGATCATGCTGTGGCACTCAATGTGATCTAATGACCCACCATTGTTCAAAACAAAGTATCCACTGCATATATCCTGCATTTTCATGAGACGTATGAAAAAGCTGCACTGCGTGAGATCCAGCTATTATGTAAAACTTCTAAGCTGCAAATGTGAAAGGGTGAATTCACTAACATTACCAGAAAAGTCAGTTGTAAAAGCAATGCTCCAGGTTTCTAGAGCTGAAGAGGTGAGTAGGTTAGGCCCAGAGGTTCCAAATGTCTGGACACTCCTGGTACTTATTAGAGAAGTCAGTCAAAAAATGCCTGAACTACCCTTTGTCTTTGGACAGATAGATAAATAATTGTTGGATTCCTAAATAACTTTTATTTAGCAGGGCTGTGTGACACTGTGTGGCACTCTCTGGTCCCTTTTCAACCACTGACCTTCACTGACTGCTTTCAAAGAAATTCTCTGACACTCTCAAATACATTACATAGCCAAAAGCATACATCTGTTCATTCATTGTTCCTTCTGATATCAAGGCTATTAAAATGGTTTATTCTGTATTTGTTGAAGTAACTGTCTCTACTATCCAGGGAAAGCTTTCTACAAGACCTACTAGAGTGTTTATGAGGTCAGGATGTTGGATGGTCACCACCTGTGTTGGTCATCCCCACCTCATCCCCAGCTCCTAATCCCAAAAGTACTGGATGGAGCGTCATCATTCCAGAGAACACAGTTCCACTCCTCCACAGCTCAATGCTTTATACCCCTCTAACCCATGCCATGCATTAAGCATGGTGCCAATAGGTTTATGCTCTAGAACGTTCTATTATATTGGCAGTACTTCTCTACAGGGACTAGACAAGCTGTGTGTGCTGTTGCACATCTGTGTAATAGGTGCAATTTAAAGTAGCTGATTGCATTCATTAGAAGAGGTGTCCACAAACATTTGTACATGTAGTGCATGTCAGGTCAGAGGACAGAAACGTGATGTAAGAAATATTTCCCTCTATCTTAACACTTGATTTACACTTGTTTTGATTCAACAACCCACAGACAAACAGCTGTCTCCTCATCTAAACTTGTTACTTAAATTATGAAAGAGAACAAGGTTCTTCCCTTCTACCTCTTCCATTGCACCTTTTAATGGTTAATGATAACTGTGAACATGCCACATATAATGAACCTCATGTTGCATCAGTGATAAAAACTGGTAGTACTGCAGGCTTTATTGATCTACAGAAGTATAAAACAAAAACTCCATACCTGCAACATCCATGCTCCATGTTATTTGTCTTATGGTTTCCAGTGAATAATTCATACCACAGGACAATAATACTCAATAAACAAACAAAAAATACTTTAAAAACAATACCTCCTTATTTACTTCATAATGTTATATTTCATACAAGGTCACGAGACATGCAACTCCACTCACCAGCATCTAAATCCAACCTAAATGTTCATGTTTAACTAACTGAATTATAATTGTCCAGTCAAATAAGAAGGTTACATGAAAACTCACATGTTGTGATTTATTTGATATATTATTTGAATGTAACCCCTTTATATCTTTAGATTTTACACTTACAATACAAAGTATATCACACTGCTGGCTGTGAAGAATCTGATGGAGAGTGATAACCACAAATGAAATGCATTAAGAACAAGAGGGAAATAAATAGGTGTCATAGGCTGCCTGTGTGGTGTTGGAGGACACTAACTGGTGAGAAATTGGATTTGTCTATGAGTCATGGCTGGGTGTACAACTGTTTCAGTATCTATATGAAGGGCCCAATCCCTTATTCTTCCATAGTATTTAGCCACACCTAAGTTCAAGTTAGTTCTGTTTCTTCTTGTGTTAGAGTTTCCAGTCATTTCGATTCTAATGGTTCACGGTCGTATCCCATTAAAAGTGAATGCAGTATGAAGTAGGCTGCTGGTGTGGACACTGATCATAAAGGAGTATAACATTCCATCAGGCTATTTAACCTTATTTAGTGCAGTGCTTCTGAAACCTAGTCCTGGAGGCACGCTGCACATTTTAGTGGACTCCCTGCTTTAACCCAGCACTGCAACTGAAAGGACTTGTTAATGAGCTGATTAGTTTAATCAGTTGTGTTGGGAGCAGGGATAGTACTAAATTGTGCTGAGTATGATGCCTCCAGGACCAGGGTTGAGAAACACTAATTTGGAGCACAGCATAGCTTGTAGTTTGTGGGGCACCACATGCAAAGAAGGAGAAGACCTGTGTCTATGGTTTAAGGCACTAAATTCCACCCAAACGTCTATACGGCTGCAATGAAGCAGATGCGTCTAGTGTTTGTGAGACTATCAGGTAAGATGTTAGTCCAAGAGTTAATTTAGCTAAGAGCCTCACTAGCATCAAATGCATTTGCTTCACCGGAGATGCATAACCAAGCCATTTCTCTGGGTAAGTATGTTCTAATATTGGTTTCTCCTCCACAAAATGGTAGGAGTAGACATATGGACGTTTAGGTCTAGGCCTTTAACCACGGACACAGGTCCTCTTTAGAAGGTGTTGGATATGACGTACCACAGAACTCAGACTTCTTTGTGTTGTGTTTATAACTTTGTTCAAGCAAAATTCCCCTCTTCTTCCAAGTATTGTGATACTCTCTAACTGAGCCTGTTATACTACTCATTTTGTATGTTTATTTTCACTGTGGTTGCAATCTATATCAATGGATCCCCCGTTGCACTGAGAGTTCTAACACAAAGTAAACAAAGATGGCAAAAAAAGGTTGACAATGGCACAAACACATCCACTCACCCCTTCGAACTGGTGAATTCTGCTACTTTAAGGTGCACCCATTGTCCAAAAAGTTGAGTGTCAACTAATGAGGTGTAAAACCCCCTGGCACTGTACTGTGGAGAAGTTCAATGAATCCATTCTATAGAGGGATGAAGCTCCATTTAAGTTGGAGTGGCTTTTATAATCAAATTCACATACAAATTCAAATTTACTTATATAGCCCCTTTTACAACAAATGTTGTAAAGAGATCCGGGTTCAAGCTTCTTTTGAGAAAGCTAGTGGCAACAGTGGCAAGGAAAAACTCCTTCGGGTTGAGAGGAAGAAACCTTGAGAGGAACCAAGACTCATCCTCCTCAGGTCGACACCGGATAATGACAAAAAAAAAAAAAAAAGAATTAAAAAATAAATGTAAATGTGGCATTAAGCCATTTAAGGTGAAAATGTGAGTGAGATGATAAAGTCCATGCAGAACGTATCACCCAACATCAGTATCTGAACTCACTAATGCTGGTGTAGCTGAATGTAATCAAATTCTCACAGCAACGTTCCAACATCTGCTGTAAAGGGGCTGGGGTGGAGGCAAAGGTCCTACTAGTGCCTTTAATTTAGGCAGACATATTGAAAGAGCAGCTGTCTACAAACTTTTGGACACATACTATACGTGTTATCTCCAGGTGAACTCACTTTCTTAATCACTGTCATTTAGGTCAATGGTGCTTTGTTAGAGAGCCTTGTGTCTTTAAATGTTACTCAGAGAGTGAGAGAAAAAGAGTGTGCGAGTGAGGGAGAGATCAGGGATGGTGTCGCTGCAGGGCTCCAGGGATTGATTGATGGCAGCCGTATTTACGCCATCAGGTTCCCTGTATGCAGCCAAAATGGCTGCCTGTTCCCACAGAGAGTACAGACGCCCCCTGCCAGCACAGCAGACTAAAAAGCACACAGACTTTGCAACATATTGAAAGAGAAATAAGAGCAAAACTTGGTCATACTGAGACACAGAGAGAGAGAGAGAGAGAGAGAGAGAGAGAGAGGTAGACTGCGAGAGAGAGAGAGAGAGAGAGAGAGAGAGAGAGAGAGAGAGAGAGAGAGAGATGGAGGGAGACTTTAAGTCATGGTTTTAATAGCTTGTTGACATGTTGGCGATGTGGAAACTGCTAATGAAGCTGATGTGAGTTCTTTATGGTTGAACATGGTCCATAGACTACAGACACAAATTTACACTCTATAAAAGGACTCTAATTGGTCCTGGGGTTCTGAGGAAAGGAAATAGTTAATTGGTATAGAGCCTTTACATTATGTTCTTCGAAATAGTTCAAATACACTTCTACACTTCTTTTGATCATGCATAAAGAATGGCCAGATCAAATAATACTTGATCTCCATAGACGTACATCAATCACTGTTCTAAGTAAAGTACAGTCATGTGAAAAAGGTAGAACACCCCATGAAAACCAATGTCTTTTTTAATATATTAAAACATATTTTAAACAATATTTGGTAGAGATTGAGGTAAAATAAGATAGACAGACAGACAGACAGACAGATAAAGTAAATAAACCTAGTCAGAGATAAAAAAAAAACAAAACAACAACAACAGTGCAGTAATAAAGAATAAGAATCAAAAATGTGCTAGAAGAGCGGCTAACTGCAGATAAAATACAATACTGAATAAACATGTGTGTATATTGGTATTTAAATGTCAAATAGTGTCCAGGAGTGCGAATGTACAGGATATACATTGGAGTGTTAATAGTGCAGATAAATAAACCTAGGATTAAACATAAGACACTTAGTCCTTATCTGTCCCCCTTCCCTCTTCCGGCCCCACTGGGAAAAATTAAAGAGCCTGATGGCTCTCGGAACAAAGGATCTCCTGAGTCTATCTGTAGAGCAGCTTTGTGACAGCAACCTGCCACTGAACCTGCTTCTTTGGTCCATGATGATGGTGACCATCATCATCCATGATTGAGAATAGTTTGTGCAATGTCCTCCTCTCTGCCACCTTAACCACAGAGTCCAGGTCTGCACCAACCTCTGACCCAGCACGTCTGACCACCCTGTCGAGTCGCATCTTATCTCTCTTTTCATGCCTCCTCCCTAGCACACCACAGCAGGACACCACAGTCTGATCGGAGCTTCCTACAGATGTCGAAGGACCCCAGCCTCCTCAGAAAGTAGAGCCGGCTCTGGCCCTTTCTGCACAGGATGTCTGTGTTGGCCGACCAGTCCAACCTTTCATCCAGGTGCAGTCTGAGATACCTGCAGGTCTTAACCATCTCCACATCAATCCCCTCAAAAGAGACAGACTGAGTGAGTGGCCTAGCCCTTTGAAAGTCCACCGCCATCTTCTTTGTTTTGGAGGTGTTCAGTAGCAGATTGTTCCTACAACACCATGTCACAAAGTCGTCCACAAGCTGTCTGTATTCCACCTCCTGCCCTCTCCTTACACAAGACACAATGGTAGTATCGTTCAAAAACTTTTGCAGGTGGCACGTCTCAGAGTTGTACTTGAAGTCTGAGGTGTACAGTGTGAGGAGGAAAGGGGAAAGTATAGTCCCCTGTGGTGCTCCTGTGCTGCTGACCACAGTCTCTGATGTACAGTCCTTCAGCCTGACATAATGAGGTGTGCCAGTGAGGTAGTCAGTAATCCACCTACCAGATGCAGATCCAGTTGCATCCCTGTCAGCTTGGGGGTAACCTGGGGTCTGAGGTGGTGTAGAAGCAGGCGTTCTAGGGTCTTCATGACATAAAATGACATAAAATGTAATTAATAGAAATGCATTTTTCTTTTTGTGATCAAGAATTTTTATTTCACAAAACAACAAACAACAAGGGTATAGTGAGCAACAGACAGCAAAAAGCACACAAAAGAGACATGGACAGTTACAATGATCATAGGTACAACATCACAAAATTAATAAGGGATGAAATGTCCATATTCAACATATACCTTGCAGGAAATCCAAAATATGTAACATAAAAATTTGCCATGTTTCAACAGTCATATGCTAAGCATGGTTAAGTCGGGCAGCCGTACATTCAAGTTTTGCTATGTGTGGTCTCTTTCTATGTGTGGTCTCTTTCTGATGATACAAAGCTTTGGCAAGATTCTGTGATGACATTTAAGAAATGTTGGAGACTTCTTTGCGCATTTTGTGGTCTGCTATTGGACGTAACATGCTAGGACGGCCTGACCTGGCCATGTTGGCAGTTGCACTTGTAAATGATATCGCGAGCAGTGGATCAGATGATTTGACTGAGATCTTTTAAAATTCCTTCCCAGACTCATCTGCATTTACAGCCTTCTTTCTGAAGGCCTCAGATAGCTCTTTGGATCTGGCCATGATAATAACATTCAATCAAGAGCAAACCAAACTAAATGTTTGAGGTTTAGATAAGGCAGGCTCCTCCAAAATCCCCTCTAATGATGTTCTAATTATCTGCAGCCAACTGATTCTAATTTAAATGTGGAGGTGGACTAACTTTTTCCTCACATGAAAATAGTGGTTTTATTAATTACATTTTGTCAATGATTTTTAAAAGACATTTCTTCAGGTTCATGTGTTTTGTTATGTTATCTCCACCTCCCAGTACTGAGTCAAGATTTTTGTATGAGATCCAATATGCATCACTAGAAAGGTGATTTTTTGCATTTTTAACTGCATCATAGATATGACAGGTAATGTGGTAGCATATGATGACCTTCTTTTGATAAAAAGCTTTTTGTGGGGTTAACCGTCTGCTAATATGATTGCTTCAGAACCGAGGCCATCTGGGCTCTGCTCTAGAGGAAAAATGAATATATAAAATGATACAGCTCCTCGCGGCCTACTCGTTTCGACCCACATTCTGAAAAGGTGCATCTTCTGTACATTTAGTACAGAGAAGAACTGTACAAATAGCAATCTTGCATATGCATGCTCAGAGCTCCCTGTTGACAGAATTATGTCAGAAACAATCCTTTTCGTCTGCAGACACTAGTTGTTGATTAGCACACCAGTGAAACTAATCTCGAAAGTAAAGGTGATCAGAGTACAGAGCAGCCAACTGACCCCAGCTCAATTTCTAATCAACATTGTTGCATTAGGATCATTTCAAATGATTAGAGATGAAGATTAGAGAGTAGACAGTGTTTTATGTGATGCTCGCTCTACCATGTAGCAACAGTCTTAAATCTTTTGCTAAGCAGCTTTTGGGAAATCCAGCCCTGTAGCTGAAACATAGATAAGCAATAATTTAAATAGAACATAAATATGACTAAAATATATTTTTGTGAATAAATAAATTCAAGACAAATAATCAGGGTCAATATATATAATTCTTAATAATAAATAAATGTCATTGTTTTAGCAGATGTACAATTATTTTAATGATACTAAAACAAAAATATGCTTAAGTTCAGTGATGAGCTAACCCCTAAATATATTTATGGAATTTTATCAATCTGGTTACTCCTGGACTGTCTTTTCATTTTTTTGGTTAAATTAAGACTTTATGTTTTAATCTTAAAGTCATTTAAGCATTTTAGCAATAAAATCCCTTTTAGATTTTTGTAAAACCAAAAATGGTAATTTTTGACACCACCTATCTAAAAACATTTTTGAAAAATTGTCTACTGAAAGATGACTGAAAGTTTGTGGCACATTTATCTGTAAGAGTACAAATTGACCTGATTTACTGGCCGGCAGTATTATTCCATAGATGCTCTGACTGTGGTCAGCCATCCCCAGTAAACTCAGTGGCATGATGAGGTGGGGTTTACTGCTGTCACTCTGTGCATGGCCCCAATAAACCAAGTAGATTACCTGCATGCAGTTTCAGCATGCTGCAGGTCACAAGCTTCACCCCTGCTTTGGGCCTTGGGACTTGTGATGAAAGAACAGACAAAGGGGAAAGGGGAAAAGCTGTTATAAAGGATTCTACTGTATAAATATTGTCTGATTATATTAAGGGTTGTGTAAGCTTTCATGCATTTAGATAAATAAGTTTTGGTTTGGATTAAACAATCTAAGTTACAAAGTGATTGCAGTCAATGCAATGCGACACACATTCTATGTAGTATTACACGAGCTGGAACACCATTGTAAGGATTTGATTGCATTCAAAAGCATTAGGTATTGCTAATGGATGATCAGTTCTGGATTTTAAACTCCACTCCAACTCATCCTAAATGTTCTGAATGGACCTCCATCATTCCAGAGAACTTGGCATTGGGAATGTTGATCTCAGGGTCATGTACAGACGCTTCAGAGCATATTATTATACTGGAAATACTCTACCATGGAGATTATACAAGGTGTTGCAGCAATGGGTGCACCTGATTTTACCAGAAGCTGAATTTACTAATTACATACAGTGTCTCAGTCCAGTGTTTTTGGCTGACAAAATATAAGCTGGATCTGGGGCCTGGAGAAATTGTTCTTAGGCCTGCAATTAGGAAGCCTGGGGATTAGCCAGGAATGCTGTGTATATAAGGGCTTCTTGCTATCTGTTTTCTCTGTGTATGTCGTTTCAGCAGGCTTAGCTGCAATTGGTTCTGCTGCAGTTGAGCTCCTCTCTCTCTCTCTCTCTCTCTCTCTCTCTCTCTGTCTGTCTCTTTCTCTTTTTCTGACTGGCGGTTTGTGATGATGGTGGTGGTGGTGGTGGTGGTGGGGGTGTTAGGAAAGGAAGTGACCTACATAGCACCGCTCCCTTGCCTCAGCTGTCGTTTGCATTTCAAGGGATGATGAATAATTTACTGCTCCCCCCCCCTCCCATGAAAACGTGACAGCCTTCGATAAAATTAACGAATTTAACGAGCCCGGGTGACAATCAGCGGCGCGACACTCAAAGAGCCCCGGTCTGAGCCGCTGATTCCAGAGCCCGAGGCGGATTGCAAAAAAAATACTAAAATAACGACAGTGCCACAGGTGAAGTTTTATCAGGAACAGATCACACCAGAGCTGGGAAAAAATCAGCAGGGTTCTGCAGTATGGGGAACAGCAGTAAGCCTTTAGTTCTTTTTCTCATATACTCATATATGAGAGAGAGCAGCCAGCTGTAGCAGCCTCGATGCAGTGTGGAGAAGACAATCTGAAGCTCTGTATTCTATTCTAGCACCAAGAAGGGCATGGCAGCTTGCATGTGAGTGTGTGTTCTTGGCATGAGGCATATTTGGTTAGCCGATATCCTGTGCATGTTCTCCGGTCTAATCCAGAGTTCAGCCCAAGTCAAGCACAGCAGAACTTTTAGCGCAGCTCTCCATGTCTCTGGATTCCAATTATGCTGCAATGGCTGGGTTACAGTTTTAGAATCGCAGACAAGCACACACACACGCACGCACACACACACATACATACACGAGTGCACACGCAGCATCACTGGGGAGTGTGTAATAGTTTTATCAGGGTGAGCACAGGCACACAAGTGCACTCCTGCCTGCAGCTATGGCTGGGCTCCATGGGAGAAAGTCAATTACAGCGGCATGAGGCAGCCTAGGGTGAACATATGGGAGAGAGATAAGGCAGGCAAGATGGCTGCCATGCTCCCCCTGCAACCCCCAGTGCCCAGTCACGGCGTGTCACTTGGCACCCCCCCCCCCTTCATATTTACCTCACACTGCACTAAAATAATAAGACTGTCACACATATAAGACTGCTTATTTGGGCTTAAGAGTGGACTGTTGGACAAGGAGCCTTAGGCGTGAAAGACGAGTTGAGGTGAAATGTGTGAGAGAAATTTACTAGGAGAATCCATCTTGCACACCTATGTCTGACATACTGCAGACTGCCAGTTTATTAGAAACCCCCACCTTGTGCTTATATTTCATTGGCCATATGGTGGTTAACTATTCATAAGACAGTGTTAGTGTATGTTGCAGTCCTTTAAACACTGACCACTGAAACAGCTAATTTGTACGCTGTGTAGCTGTATTTAGAGAAGACAGATCTTTTTTCATGCACATGTTTTTGTTAGGCATCTTTTGGCCCTTCATCCACATGTCCACTGGATATTTGTTGCAAACTCTCCAACAATACATATAAGTAAAACACCAGTCTGGTCTCAAGAGTAATTCATACATATGCGACTAAAAGACCATGTCAGGATTTGTACAATGTGTGCTAAATATAGCTTGACCCTCATGCATGTGCCCAAATTACTGACGCAGCCCAGACACACAAAAATCAAATGATTTGAACAGAGAATGATACTAATCTGAACCTACACCACAACCTAACTTAGCCTACTACACCTAAACCTAATTCTGACCTTAACCTAAACCTAACCTAAACTTAACCTAACCCTTATCCTAACCAGTGTTATTTTATTATCTGAACCTACACCTTCATAAAAAACCTAACCCTAAACTTAATCTTAACATAACCTAAACGTTTAGCTTAACCCTTACCCATAACCCTAACCCAGTTTCTACAGGAGTTTTTATGTCCATTAATGCCTTTGATCAAGCTCTATAACAGCATCATGCTGTATATATGTATGTAGCTGCAGCAGCACTGGTTTCTCACTTCTTTTTTGAGTTCATGGCAGTCAGGTTGTGTGTATTTGGCAAAACCGTACCACCAGTGGATGTTTAGCTAGTAGCATCGCTTAGCTTAGTGTAGTGTAGTGAGTTGTAAACTATGTAGCAATATCTTTGTGGAAATTATAAGAATTTATTGGGGTATTATTTTAGTATGTAAATGACACACACACTAACATGTCCCTACCATATATGTATCACTATGGTCCTGCAGTCACTAACCGTAGGCCTTAAAAAGTACACCTGTATTTGTGTGTTTGTGATAAATGGGCAACAAAAGTTGGTACTAATTAAGTGTTCATAATAATCTAAAAGCTCAACGCAGAATGGAAGAAAATAAGGCTACTTTTTTAGTTGTTTAGACAAAGTGTTTATTGCGGTCAGCGATAACAACATGGAATGAAGCTATGAAATCAATGCAAGTTATCTTTTTAAATGGCTTGGTAGGCACTAAGTAGACTTTACTGCAATGTTTCAGTACATTGAATCCTTATATCTGTCTGAAATAGTCCACTCATTTACTCCTTCACAAATCATTACGTATGATCGTTTCAAATTAGGGGATGAGGCAGGCCTCACAACAGCAAAATCAGAGAGCCATCAGAGAGGCGAAGCACATGTATGCAAAAGAAATTCATGAACACATTCAGGACACTGCTGACACACGGCGCATGTTGCAGGGCATCCAGGCCATCAACAACTACAAGTCAACTCCACTTGCTTATGATAGAGATGCCTTCCTTTCAGAATGCACTGAATGACTTCTATTCTCAGTTTGGAAGACCACACTTCCTCCAAATGACCAGGTACTGTGTCTGTCCACAGCTGATGTGCAGAAAACTCTACACAGAGCCATGGATCCAGGATCGGATAGCATACCCAGTAGAGGGCTCAGAGAATGTGCAGAAGAGCTGGCAGATGTTTTTACGGACATCTCGCTGAGCACTGTAGTCATCGCTATATGCTTCAACACCACCACCACCATTATTCCTGTGCCAAAGAAGTTCCCAGTGTCCTGCCTCAAAAACTACAATCTCGTTGCACTAACAAAAATTGGCTCCCCCACTCAATGGACCCACTACAGTTTGTGTATTGTCCCAACTGTTCTACAGACGATGCCGTCTCCACCACACTCTGGATTTCACTCACCTGGACAATGAAGACTCCTATATCAGAATGCTGTTCATTGACTTTGGTTCAGCATTCAACACCATCATCCCTCAGCATCTGATTGGAAAACTGAGCCTGCTGGGTCTGAATACCTTCTTCTGCAACTGGGTCCTGGATTTCCAGACTGAGAAACCTCAATCAGTCAGGAATGGTAGCAGCATCTTCAGCACCACCATGCTGAGCACCAGTGCCCCCCACGGCTGTGTGCTCAGTCCACTGCTGTTCACTCTACTAACTCATGACTGTACTGCAAAGTACTGCTCAAACCATATCATCAAGTTTGCTCATGACACAACTGTGGTGGGTCAGCATACAGAGAAAAACAACAACCTTTCTCTGAACATGGACAAAACTAAGATAACTAATGGTTGTTGACTTCAGGAGAGTATGAACTGACCCCCCATCCCCCACCACCCCACTGGACATCAACAAGTCTGCTGTGGACATCGTCAGGAGCACCAAGTTCCTCTGTGTTCACATTGCAGAGAACATTTTCTGGTCCCTCAACACCAGCTCCATATCGAAAAGAGCCCAGCAGTGCCTCTATTTCCTGAAGTGTCTGAGGAAAGCTCATCTTTCCCCTCCCGTCCTCACCATGTTCTATAGAGGGACCGTGGAGAGCATTCTGAGCACTGAGAATCACACAAGACCCTACAGCGAATAGTTAGGACAGAATATCATTTTCACAGAATATCTTTCTCCCCTCCATCATGGATATCACATGCTGTGTCCGCAAACGCCATCAGCACTGTGGATGACCCCACTAACCCCTCACACAGACTCTTCTCACTGCTGCCGTCTGGCAGAAGGTACCGGAGCATCCAAACCATTACTGCCAGACTCTGCAACAGCTTCTACCCCCAAGCTGTCAGACTTCTCAACACACACGGACTGAGCTGACCTCCTCTCACCTCACGTACACTCACACACACATACTTCATACACACTTACATACAAGTCTCTATTGATGCTCTCACCATGTGCCTACTTGCACACCTATTAGGATACTTGCAGCTTATAAAAGAACTGCTCTCTTCTACCTCAGTATCTGCTGTGTTCACACGTTATAAGCTGACCTTATAACATATGTGACTATGCTTATAGCTATAGGTCAGGTGTTGGTGTTGCACTGTCCTGTCTGTTTACTGTGTCTAATGTCTGCTGTATGTATGGTATTTATTGTGTTGTTCTGATTCCATGTTTGCACATTTATGTATCTGTAATGTATTGTTTCTGTTCCTTGTTGCACCATAGTCCAGGTGGAACGTAATTTTGCTCCACTGTGTACTCAAATGGAATGATAATAAAAACCTTTTGACTTGACTTGGCATAGCCTTAGGCTTCTAGTCCCTTTCAGGGTACTCTAGAAACAACACTTCCATTGTGTCGTTACTGGATTTGTGACTTAAACTAAAGTTTTTCTATTTGTGTTTCTATTTGTTTTCTGAATTTGCATCATATCCATGAATTTGCCACACATTTCTTAAATAAAATGTTGTTATGATAAAAGTGTTTTGTAGTGCATGTGTTGTGATTTTGATTTTGTGTTTTCTAATGTTGTAGCTCACTTTTCTCACCTTCTTTGTTGTTTAATATATTTAAAAAAAACATTCCATTCATTTTTACGTATTATTTCAACACCCCATATAGCAAGCATTTATTGGTTTGCTTGTTTGATAAGGTCAGCACGCCAATGACAGTTTGCCACTGTATGGCCACCCTTGGACGACCTAGGTAATTGTCCACGTGCCTGCATTGACAACACGCATACTCTGGCTCCTCATACTATAAAAAGAAAAGAGAAAAATAACAATGACCAAGTCTGATATAAACTGATTTAGCTGAAAATGTTGCTGAAACTGAAAACTCATTTACAAAGAAGAACAAAAATAAGAAATTAAGGAAAAGTTAATAGACTGAACTGTTGGTAGAAAACGAGTGACGAAAAGTGTCATTATGTCTAACACTCTGCCAAAAATGCCAGTGGACGCCAACCTTGCCATTAGTTGGCCAGCACTGGTTCGTTATCCTCTTGCTATCAGGGAGGATCCGGATGTGTTACCTACTATATTATACAGTTTCCCAGTCAAGATTCCCTTTAACAATATTTTACATAATTTGGGCCATGCAGTGGATTACTGGATGTTTTTGGAGGACCTGATGTTGATTAGTACCTGATGAGGTACTAATTCACAGCCCACATTAGCCATGTATGAACTGGATTTCAAAAACAAACTGGGCATCTTGCAAAACCCAAGAAGAAGCAGCCCTAGATAACAAATTAAGTAGGCCTACAAACCATCAACCCCAGACAGCAACCTCTCCCACAGGAGAAACACTAGTTGGTCTTCAGAGCTAAAGTGGTTGTGGAGCTTTAAAATACCGGCACTGAGCTGCACCACAAGGAGCCTTTTGTTGTTCTTTCTTGTTTGTGAGCAAGTGAAAAAATCTGCGATTTACAGCACGTTCTAGTGTAGGCAGCTCTCAGACAGTCAAGCGGAGCAGGCCCAACGAGAGAGAGAGGGGAATTATATACATCTCAACTCTCTCTCTCTCTCTCTCTCTCTCTCTCTCTCTCTCTCTCTCTCTCTCTCTCTCTTTTCTTCCTCTTTCTCTCTGTCTGAAAGCCCCGTTTCTCACTTTCTTCAATACCGACTAACGTTGGCATGCAAAAAACGGACAGAGAGACACCAGTTAACCGTAACACGCCACACTCAGTCGTGCATTTAAGAAACAGCGGTTGGGCCCGAGAGAAATAACCCCGTTCTACAAAACACCCCGCCAGATCCTTGTGCTGGATTATACGACTTTCATTTCAAACTGTGCCTGATGTATACTGTTCCTCAAATAGAGAGCGAGAGTGAGAGAGAGAGACAGAGAGAGAGAGAGAGAGAGAGAGAGAGAGAGAGAGAGCAAGACAGCAGCGCCTCAGAACGTAAGTCTCTGTCAGAAAAGCAATCAGCAGCTCGAGCGTCTGGCCTCCTGCAGCCTGCTGATTACAGCATTAGGCTCAGCCCAATTCTTCCCCTTGTGTGGCAAATCATTTCGCCCGCAATAAAGAACTTTGAGACAAAGGAGAAGTTAATTAAGATTAATTAACTTTTTAATGACGCCAGTACACTCGTATTTGTGCTGTGGCCAAAGGCGTTTTTGATCATGTCTGCTATTTACCTTCTTATTGTGCTCTCTCTCTCTCTCTCTCTCTCTCTCTAACCCTCTCTCTTCAGTAGTGTTAGGTGATAGAACAGTCTCAAGGACATTTGTAGCTACCTATCTTGGTGTTAATCCTTCTAGCTTTTGTCCAGCTCTGTTGGATTTGTAGATTGCCTCCTTACGGATTAATCTCCAGCAAAGCACAATAGCTCAATCGTATCTCAGTGAAGTGATCAGATTTGACACTTTTACAGTTTACAAAACCAACCCATGTTTTCTGAGTGAACAGCAACATTCATTGTATGAGTAGGAACATATCATACATACATAAATCATATTAACATCTATTAAAGCCTTTGAAATTTCAGTCATACAAATGAGTGTAAATATAACATTGTATTAAATCTATGAATTATGTATATAGACTGGTGGACTAACTGTTTACTTTAAACAGGGATTAACTGTTGACAAGTCTGGAATGCAGAATGCACACACTGGAATTAGATCATTTACATGTGATTTCCAAATGAAAATGACACAACAATCTGGAAATATTTCCAGAAAAAAGCTGCAGACTTAGCAACTTCTGAACAGTCTAAAAAGTGTTGACCTTTTTATTAGTCAGTGAAAGTGCTGTTGTGAAGGTTTTTGTTTTTTTTACCTAGGAGGAATCCCAAATTAAAATGTTGGTGACTTTTTATTTACATCCAGTGCAGCTTGAGGAAAATTGACTGGAGTGTGGAGTCTATACTGTAAAAGATAGTTTAACCCCCTAAAAATCACATTTTGCTAGTGTGGACATGGCCTGAGATGGAGCAGGAGGGTGGACTCAGAACATTTAAAGCATGAAGTCTGCACCTGATGCCGGACCCTCTGCATCGTTCTTCTCCCAACATTTTATCATTTTAAAACTTCACATAGATATTTCCATACTTGTATACTCTGTGATTTTAACCCTATTAATCTACAATGACACAGTATGAGATTCTGCCCCCAGAATCAGTACGTGGAATTAGAGCTTACTGTGTGCTAATATTGTTCTCAATAAAAGAAGCACAGCATGGTGTATGCCTTTATTGTTGTATGCACTGGGACAGTTTCTGAGTGAGAGGATGCAAACATTAATAAAACAAGTTAAATCAGTAAGAGCTTATTTTAATTTGTTTTATCAGCATACTTTCAGTGGTAATGAACAACACAGTATTGTGAAATAGTGCACATTCCAACTCCCCAACTCAACCCTAAAGTTCTAGATAAGCCGTGTGTGTGCATTTGCACAGCTGCATCAGCAGTAGAAGGGCTGCCCACAAACATATGCACATGTAGTGTAGCTGCATTTGTGATTACACTCTTAGCAAATATTGCACCTAAAAAGATCATAGAACATGTTGTGGTGCTGTTAATAACTATTTTTTAAAAGTTTGTTGAACAATGCACAACACTTTCTCCATTTTAGGAAGGCAATTTATAAACATGGTAAGAGCCTTACAGCCCCTTCTGTCTGCCGAATGGAAATCAAGTCTGATTTTCTCAGATTTTGCTTCAGGTTATCAAACATATTTTCATCAAAGTGAATTCCATCAACAAATATTCATGGTCATAAAACTATATATTTACTAAGGAACCCTCCAAGCTCGCCCGATTCCCCCCATCGTTGGTAAGGGTATAGAAAATAAAGGGTTACATGGAAAATTCCAGTGAAGTTCCAAGTTCAGTATTCACCAGTGATAAGCATGGTGTAATTTAATATAATTTTTTATCTACTCCTCATTAAAACTGTGAATCGCAAAGCTTCTGAAGTTCCCATTAATACATTTGCGCGAAGGAAAATATATTTTTAGCTTTTTGTGGAAAAAGATTTTTTACATTTTACGTGTTTGTCGTTTGTTGGCGTTTAACAGATAGAAAGAAAGTTGGAAAAGCAGACTCTGACCATCTAGAATGTACATTGAATATAAATGTAAGCTTCTCACTGTTGTCATTAGTTTCACAATTAAACAAATTGTCATTTATCATGCAATAGCAAAAGTTCAACACCAATAATAGCTCTAGACTTTTATTTAATGCACCACATTCAGCTCATGGTAGTATTAGTCTATTATGAGGTAAATTATGAGCTTTACAGAAGAAAACATAAAAATATGTTAAGTGTGGATGCCTAAATGAAGATAAGAATGCATTGTGTGATAGTTTCTTTCATTTTGAAGCCTCTTCATGTGGGTTTCTGTTTTCTTAATCCTATATGCTTCTCTAAGTAAAATAATGCAGAAACGGGTGGGAAATTGGAAGCAAGTCTGTATGTGCCTGTGTGTGTGTGTGTGTGTGTGTGTGTGATGTCGTCGCCTGCAGGGGGCCTGGGACAGCCGCTGTATCCCCTGTGTGTGCCTGCTGCTTTACATTCTGGCGGTGTAGGCTGAGTCTCACACAGCAGCAACCAGCCAGCAAGCCATGCACATCCTTCATTCAGCCTGGCTCCTCATTTATCAACTCACTCAACCATCTCTCTCTCTCTCTCTCTCTCTCTCTCTCTCTCTCTCTATCTATCTATCTATCTATCTCTCCCTGTTCTCTTTCTCTCTCTCTTTCTCTTTCACACCTTTCTAGCTCCCATTCTGACTCCCTCTCTCTTCCTTCCTTTCTTTCACTCTCTATCTAGTCTCTCGATCTATCTGTTGTGCTCTCTCCTATACAACCTCTATTTGCATTTGCCCCTAGAAGGTGTGTATATGTGTCGGTGAGTGTGAAAGAGAGAGAGAACGAGACAGAGAGACAGAGGAGGAGAAAGTGTGTGTGCAATATTGTGAATCTTTACATTTCTACCCTTCTACTGCAGTTCTGCCAAAATCCAAAGAGTGGATTCCTAACCTAACCTCATCGCCCCCTGGAGGCCAGACGTGGAATATGCCCAATATCATTTCTTTTGTTGGAAACTAACTACCTCTCCCTGAGCGGAGTGTGTGGTGGTATGCAGTAGAAACACAGCCTTACAGCCAGCAGGTCTGGCCCAAACCTCACATCTATCCTGAGCGCACATCAGACAGCAGAGATGAAAAAGAAGGAAATCAATAAAGGAGAGAGGGGGCCGTGTAGAGACCCTGGCTCTGCTTTGATTGAAGACTGACTGACAAGCCCTTCGCCTTTGTGATCTACTGCATGCTGAATGATCGGAGTGGAGGGGCAAAGCAGCTGTGATTTATTCACACCCAAACCCCCCCCAATGATTGAAGAATACAGTACAGAATGTGGTACTGTACTGACAGTGTTCTCATACTGTAAGTGCACTGCTTTGTAATTGTATGACTGTGTATGAAAAGGTGTGTATTAGAGCTGTGCTCCTGTCTGAATCATAGTACTTTCTTCTAAATAATAGGTATGAGAAGTGACTGATCTCTTGTCCAGTTTTAAAGATAATTATGTTGTGCTTTTTTTAGAAATATTTAGAAAATAAAAAGATATATGTATAAATAAACTTTTGCTTTATAATGATGTACATCAATGAGCCAATCCACTCACAGATCAAGCAAATAGCACTGATTTTCTCCTAACAGTGTCACATGTCGGGATCTGGACTGTAAGTTAGATGGTTCTAGTTCTAGTAGCTGACATGTTGAATGTGGTAGCAATTATTTGGCATGAAAGCCTGAGTGACAATGGCTAAATTAATATGACCAGATTACTGTGTTGAGGAATCTCTGAAATGGCAAGGCTTATGCGTTGCTCCAGGTCAGCAGTAGTGAGAAGTTCCTGACAGTTGGTCCAAGGAAAACCACAAAACCTACAACCTGTGTTGTGCCCCCAAGGAGCATTGCCCAAGGCTGAAGGTGATCTCATCTGGGCCAACCGACAGTAGGGTTACTGTAACACAAGTCCTGGAAATTTTAATGATGGCAATGAGTGTCAGAGTGTCCTTGTTACCCCTGTCCCTCATTGAAAGCTGCTACAGTGGACACGCAAGCTTTGGAACCGAACCTGGGAGCAAAAAAAAAGACTTTTCATCTGAAAAGTCATGTGGATGCCATTTATCTGTGGGATCCACTGGAATAACCAATCCAATCCTCTGTGGCTCCGACAAGCACATTAGAAGAACAGGGACCTGACAAAGGCACAAAATAGAGCTGCATCCTAAAACTTTTGCTTCTGCTCCTGTCCTCCGCCTCCCTTGTTACTGCCCCTCTTGAACTCCAGAAAAACGTGTAGTAGTCGAGTGGAAGAGAGGAGCAGAACGAATGGAGAGAACATGCAATAACTGCGATTATTGATGATAAGCCAATCACAGAGTGCACTTGAAAGCTTGCTCCTAATAGTCCTGGTAGCCTCTTCTATGGCCTCTTCCTCTTTGTTTAAACTTCATTTTATATTAAGTGCAAAATAAACAGCAGGCCTTTGAAGCAGCTTCTCTTGTCCCCTCTTTTGTTGAGACAGCAAAAGAAGAGTCAGATTTCTTTAGAGCAGGATTGGTACACTCCTAAGAAATTTCTTTAGTGGTTCTTTACTAAAAGCAATGGTTCTCTATGCAACTCTTCTTTGTGTTTAAGAAGAAGAAGAATATTTGTCTCAAAGTGAAAGCAGCAGCTGCAGTAGGAGAGCGCTAGCTTTTGTATACGATGATCAGTCACGCATATTCAATACAGCAGGCCATGCAGACACACCTCGGCCTACTGAAAAAAGCATGGCAAGTAAAAAAATAACTGGTTTCTAAAAGACATAAAGTAGTTCCATCTTTAATAGTTTCAAAATAACAATGAAAAAGTGAAATTTGGGCACAAGGGCTCTGGGGGAGTGGTATAATACACTGCAACTATGGCCTCACGGTTGTGAATTTATATCCGGGGCCATGCCGCTTTGCCTTCAGCAGCTGGATTTCAAGTTTGAGCACCCTGACTTCTTAATAGCCCCTTAATAGCCCCGGCATGTATTACAACTTTTGAACACTTTTTGTAGAAGCTAAAAGACTTTTACTTATTTCAGTTCTTGTTTGGGGGATTTTTGCTCATTCTTCTGTGAGGTTTTAGCCAATTTGCATGCACTGGTCTTTTTAGACCTATCCACCGATTATGCTAAGATTTGGGGCTGTGAGGGCTTCAGTTTGTCCTTCTTTGCATAGTCCACCCCTTTGGGCTTAACTGTTGGGTCACCTTTTTGTGGCCAACAGGTTCTATTTGAACTTTTCAATCAAATTCAAGTGTATTACAATAGTGTTTTTGACAACAAAGCAGCATGACACAGATCTGGCTCAACCTCTTTTGAGTAAGCCAGACAACGGTGGCAAGGAAAACTGGACTCCATCAGATAAAGAGGAAGAAGCCTTTAGAGGAACCATGACATTAGAACATTTTCAATATGCAACAGGGTTGTTTAGATGTTTGTTTAAAAACCTATAATGCATAATATATAATGCAAAGGTTCTCGTCTGATGGCTGATGGTCATATTTGTGTAGGTGTTGCTGCACAGTAGACTAGTGCAATATTTTGCAGTCAAACTGCCTTGCTAGCAGAACCGTCAATTTCTCAATGGCATTAGGAACTGAGAAACCGGCTAAACTAAAACACTGTGCTATCTTTTTCTGCTTTGTGGGTGTCAGTTATTTTCATTTTCAGAGTGCTAGACAGCTGCAAAACCCTATGTTTAACAGCAGACCACCCCCTCCCAAATGATCTTGAATGAGAGTGACCCCAATATTAGAAAAAGTGAAACATCACCTTTGTTCTTACTTCCATGAAAGCTGTACAACACCAAGGTACATAGATTGTCTTCAGGACAATCAGGACAAGGGGAGTATACAGAATGTTAAGATTACACAAAGGTTAAAGGAGTCCATGGCAGCTGATGGTTGAGACAAGGCTTGCAGGGTATTTATAAAGCTTTGACATTTGCATTACCTGACCTTTAATAACAGTTATTGTGAAGAAGCTATGAAAAGCTCTAAAAAGCTAATTTAAGGTCTAAGCCCTTGGTAATGAGAGCTCAAACGCTTGGTGTTATTTTCTTAATTTTCTCTAATGTTGTAGAACACAAAAAATATTGCCCTAATCTTGTTTGAAATGTTGAAAAGAGTGCATCTCAATTTCATGCCTTGTGGAGTTTAGATCATCTTCTACTCATTTAACTACTACTGATAGTAACAGACATTTTGACCAGGGCTGCCCAAACTTTTGCATCTGACTGTAATTACAAAATCTGGTGGCACAGCATCTCATCACTCTCAGCTGTTTGCAGTGGTTTGGCACTGCATGTGAAGGGCTGTGGGTGAATGAAGCTCTCCAAGGACATACCAATTGGCTTATTTGAAACAAAAGGTACATTTATCTGCCACATTCTAGGGATCTCACAAAATGGGAACCATTTTTTCCAAGTTTCAACTGTAACTTGAGGAAACCACAAGACCAAAACCCCAGATGCAACTCAATAGTTTAATGTAGGGAAGAAAAGAGGAGAGAGAAAGAGAGAGAGAGAGAGAGAGAGAGAGAGAGAGAGAGAGAGAGAGAGAATCCATGTGCTGATGTCACTCTGGGCATGCAGTGTGAGTAATGTGGATTATTTCTGGCCTGGGCTGCCAGAGCACTGTTGTCTGCTGGCAAGGAATGGCAAAGGCAGTGAGACTTGGAAACACACATACACAGACACAGTAGCTGCAGCATTAAAAGCACAGAAGCTACCATAGCTAAACATGACTTCATGAACTCTGGTGGCAAATATCAGTTGCAAGATTTCAACGACGTCTTGCAACCTGTAGAATTTGAGATGGACAGAAATATTTGGGAAGAAACACAGTAAACAAAGCAAAACGATCACTTGGTCTTAGCATTGTTCAATCGTCTGTCATTTTCTGACACATTCTTTCCTTATTAATATGCCATTTTTAAAATCAGCTTGATGGTCTGTCCTTGGCAGAGTTGGAATGTTGTAGTTGAAGCTTTAATATCACACTACATAAAAGCAAGAATGCAGGATTGGCACTTGGGAGCTCTTTTAATTGTTGTGCATATCTTATTACTATTTAAACCGGCAGGTTCTGTTAAACAGTCCAAATGCAAACACAGACTCGACAGTTGAGCCATAGCAGTACAGTGTAATAAGCTGTAGCGGATGGAAGGACAGTGAGGTGTTTCTAGGGCGGAGGCTGGGCTGCAGGTGGGACTGACTCACCTTTTACCCCCCACCCCAGCCTCCGCTGGGAAAGCAAAGTGGAGCTGATTGGCAGAGGGCTTTGGTTGGGTCTGAAGCCTACTGGGAAGAACCCTCCTTTCATCTCAACCAAGGCCAAATACATATGCATCAGACGCCTCCTCAACAACCTTCCCCAACAGCAGTTCCCTACTGTGCATTGCCTTCAGGTTTAAAATGAGGCTCGAGGCAAGCAAGAACAGCAGAAGGGAGGGTGGGGCTGAGTTTAGAAAGATCGGTAGGTGTGTGAAAGCAGCAGCTCATGGTTTCAAAGCACAGAAAATTGCAGCATATGTTCTTGTCCCATGTTTGGCCCCGAGCGTAGCTGATTTTGTGCTCTGAAACTGGACCTTTAAAACTCACTCCGCAACTATGAGATGTGTGTCAGGTTTCAGCATAGGGTGCTCACACACACATAGACCAGGTTGACAGTTTATTAGGTTGGATCTACATGCATTGCTCAATACCTACCATATAGGTTCCATATAGCTACTGCAGCCTATCTGTTGCTGTACAATTTATCAGCTTTTTTTAGTTAATCAATGGAAGGGTCCACTGTAAGACCACTGCTGACCAGCACCACAGGTATTATATAGATTGTGATGTGCTAGTAAGTGTTTGGTATGTGTGTGAGTAGTATCAGTGCCCAACAGTGTTTCTGGGATTTTTGTTTACCTTAAGAATAGTCTTAAGGTCAGAAACTAACCTAAAAAAGGTCCAGAGTATGACTAACATCAAATCAAATAAAATCTTTTTTTTTGGAAAAGCGCTTTTTTCTTTGTCACAAAGCCAGTCACCATACCACCACATAAGACATAAGTTCTACTGCACAGGTGTGCAAAATAATCATAATATCACAATATAATAATCATAATTATCATAATATAGTATAACATAATATAATCACAGTAGTGATGGTAAGATGGTAAGAGTAATGATTGTCAATGGTGGTAAAAATAATAGAGACTGACTGTTAAAAGTACATGTAGATTTTATCATTTTCATTAGACAAACATCAAGTATGCATGGGGAAAGATGAGCTATATAGTCTCTACACGGGGTATTAACATTGGACATTTCTGTACTAAGGTGTTTTGATTTCCTGTCAAAACAGTCATTTGGTTCATTAACCTCTTAAACCCCTGTTTTGCATGTAGTTACCAAATAGTAATCCTTAGGGTGTAGTCACAGAGCATAAGGAGTTACAAAGATATTAATTTTTAAGGAGACAATTTGAAGAGATCACATACAGATAAGGGGAACGGAAACAAGTTCAAAAACTGATTGTGAGAAATGGAACCCCTAACATGCATGCATGACCTGGCAGACCACCACATTAGACAAACTGCCCACATCAGATAAACCTTCCTTGTTGTGAGAGACTCAACATTGTGGGTCTGAAAGTATGTGAAACTGATCAAGAAGTTACTTTTAAGAAAAGCAAACATAGAAACACAAAACTAGAACATTTGATCAAATCAAACTAACGCTAAAGCTGCTGGTGGACTGACCATCCCACATTCCAGACCTCAACATCAGTGAATGTGTTTGGGGTTAATTTGTGATAACCCCTAATATTAGATAGTAATAAACAGAAATAGCTCCAACTTCTAAAACTGAACTTTTGAGGCGTGGAAAATATCCCTGCAGAATAATTCAACAAGTCTCATAAGAGGAATAGAAGCTGTAATAAAGGCAAATGTGTTTTGCTGTTTTATACACTATATACAGACAAAGGTATTGGGACGCCTACACATTACACCTACAGGAGTTTTTATGACTTGCCATTTTAAATCCATAGGCATTTATATGGAGTTGGTCCCCCTTTGCAGCTCTAACAGCAGGTTTGGAACGCTTCCACTTTTTAATAATTCCACTAACAATAATACCACTCACAGCTAATGGTGGAATATCTAGGAGGGAAGACATTTCATGAACTGACTTGTTGTAATGGTGGCATCCTATTACAGTACCACACTGGAATTCAGTGAGCTCTTTAGAACCACCCGTTCTTTCGCTATTGTGTGTAAAGACAAACTGCATATCCGGAAGCTTGATTCAATATACCTGTGACAATGGGACTGAACAAAACACCTAAATTCAATGATTACGAGGTGTGTCCCAATACTTTTGTCCGTATAGTGTAGGTTTTCCAGCTTTTTGAATGAACGAATACCATACAGAGTATGAGTATGGGTGGTTTTATGGTCAGAAACTGATCATTGAAGAAGGATCATTGGACAGCTTACATTAATAGTATGTGAAAAAGATGAGCTATCATCTGTAGACATACACCTACAAAGTACATGAACACATACAGTACATTCAACATGTTATTGATGCAATTAGTTGTTTCAGCTTTTGAAAGCTACGTTAGCACCATCAAAGGATGGCAAGGAGATGTTCACATGCTCAAGCTTCTCTCATTTTCTCACACCCTTCTCTCACCTCTCTCCTCTGCCACCCCTCATTCTTCTCACCTCTCTACCAGGCCTGGAAGGGAGGGATGGAAAAAGAGGGAGAGACAGAGAGAGAGAGAGAGAGAGAGAGAGAGATACGTCTCATCCACAGTAGAGCAGACATGTCAGTGCAGACTTGTCCTTCACCCCTGTGCCCAGCAGACAAATGTATGGAAGAATCCACACCACTGTGACACTGATTCAGTGGAGAGAGGAATTAGGGTCTTTAGGCTGTTCTGAGTCTAATCACAGTAACACTCATCACATTACTGTACATCACAAGGTGGACAAATGTGGCAAATACTGTATTTGATTGACAATAGATATACTCATGGTAAATATATATTTTGAGTAAAGGTTAACATTTATATATTTTTTATTCATTCATGTTTCTTTGCATTTCCAAATCCCAAGACTGCTAATTTAATTTAATTGCTGGGTTAAAAATTAGGCTGTTTTGGCAGCCCAGTGCTGGGTCCAATATTGACAAAGCCAGCATGGGTTGTTTTAACCCAGCTGGTTTGTGCTAATGGTTTGAGCCAGTGTAGTGAGTTGTGGCCTGCATTTGTTAAAAGCATACCATAATTAATTTGTAAATTTGTCCCTTTTGCTCCAAACAAGAACCCAAATGCAAAACCACCCAGAAAATGAGGCAAAATTAATCAATAAAAAGTAATAAAAAGTAAAGTGAGTAACTACAGTACAACACACTGTAACTTTTAGAGTTGTATTATTTTTATGAACAAATTCTTTTTAAATGTGTACCTGAAGATATGAAACATCATTTAAACTGGCAAACTTTCTTGCTTAAAGAAATGTCAATACTCAGACTCAGTTCTGTCTCTGTTACTATTGCATGTAGGTGAAGACCAGTGGCCCAGTTCATCACATGGTTCCTTCTCAGCAACACAGGTCAGGCCCAGCACAATGGGGAAAGAGCAAAGACACATGGCAATGGTGCACAGCCTCATCCTACACTGGTAAGGCAACGTAAGATCAGCCTGACATTCTTTTGACACATTAAGTTGTACAACCAGCTAGCTTTCTAGATTCTATATAGGTGCAACAGGTCAAATACAAGAGCAAACTGACCCTTGGCTAAGCCCTGCTGCTCCTGTTGCTATGTCTGACATGTTATTGAGCGCTTCATGTCAACTATGAAGTTGTTGGTGTAGCCTGTGAAATTCTTAGTCATCAGTAGGCATTGAAAGGCATAGAAAAAGGATTACAGTATGCCTTTGAAGACTACATAGGTAACACTGTGATCTCTCAGCAACCTAACAGAAGATGACATGGGAATAAATAGACCAGCAATGTTCCTCTAGTAAACGTCTGATTACATGCATCGGGCATTTTGATATTCAGGAGGTAGCAGTGGGCACGTCATAATGCTGAATTTAGCTATTTTAGCCGGAGCAGACATGGTCTTGGTCCATTCCCAAACAAACTCTGGAGAGGTTTGTTTGTGGTGAGAACGTGATCTGACCTTCATCAGACCAATTGACCCATGGCTTAGCCTCCTAGTTACTGTTGCTATGTCTGACAAACTTTCAAGCCCAGCTGAGTCAACTCTCAACCTGCAGAATAACTGAAAACAAGTATCATAAGAGGAATAGAAGCTATAATAAAGGTAAATGTGTTATTCTGTATAATACACTATATGGACAAAAGTATTGGGACACCTACATATTACACCTACAGGAGTTTTTATGACATCCCATTCTAAATCCATAGGCATTAATATGTCTGGCAAACTTTCAAGATCAGTTTCAAGACTTAAGTAAAGGGGTAAAGTGTTAGTTAACTAGTCAGGGTTTTTTGTTAGCTAACAGCCACGTAGCTTACCCTGAATCAGACAAATCAGTACTCTGGTCTGCCCTTTAATATCTAATCAGGTCTCTCCTTTTTAATTTTAAGAAATGAGTTTCAATAAGCAAACACACACCTCAGCTGACCTACATCCTACTGCATCTGTACTAAAACTCAGATTACCTAAAGATATTTACATATTTAATCTATTTAAGATTAGCGTGGCATGTTACATGCTATAAACACAATTATTTGGTGGTGTAAACACATAGCGTAAAGGCTTTCTTACCTACCCGAGAGGTTTCGCTTTGTGTATGAAAACACTTTTTGTCTGTATGGGGTCATTGCTGCAAAACGTGATGTAGACTAGTTGATAGGTAAATTAGTACCATTCAGCTTTGCCCATGGCAACCTAGGGTAAACAATTTAAAGTTCCTTGTTATTGGAAATTGCATTTTAACATAATCTTAACATGAAATAAAAGTGTTTATTAAGGATCATACTTTAGCATATACAATTCATGGGTTTTTCCTTTATATTTAATGGAAGAAACCATTTCCCAGTAATTAAACTCTGTTTTAACTTTTTTAAATTTTGGTGTTACATTTTGCATTGGTTTACCTTGTGTTGCCTATTTTTTTGCTAGCTAAAGCTGAACATGTGGAAACTTAGTTATAACATTGGACCATAAATATATCCACATAGGCCTGAACTCATCCTCTGTCTGTGCATGCCTGAGTATTTTTCCCTTTTTGCATGACCAATAACAGCCTGATTGTGTGACATTAGTGCAATTATCCAATTAGCCACATTGCTTTACTCAGGGTGCATCTACACACACACACACACTCCTCATGCTGTGCTGCCTAGCAGTTTCTTCCCCTACGCCTTTACACCCTACTTCGACCCTTGCTCGCACACATCTCTCAGTGCTGGCTGCGTTTCAGCTGAGCTTCATTCTAGCCGTATCTGGCTCCCTCTTCAGCCATATGGCTGGGGAACATGCCTGCATGGTGGCCACCCCAGGAGTGGTTGGCGGTCAGTGGAATTAGAGTGGCAGCTGTCAGAGAAATGGACAATGGAGGCAGGTGAATTGGGGAGTTTGCTTCAGCTCTCTTTGTTTGTGTACAGTACGTGCACTCATATGCAAAAGCTTGGACACCCCTTTTCTAATGACAGTTGCAACATTTTTTCAATATGGTACATGAAGCAAAGAAGCAGTAATTGTTTGTTAGGCTTGAAAATATACTGTTGGCGGGGTAATAGCAATGACCATCGCACCGCACCTTGCGCAGGATGTAATATATGGAGGATGTAAAGTGTGTCTCAGACCGCCTTCTCTGAGCTTAGAGCACAGAAGCAAAGGTGGCTTCACTTTTGAATGCATTGTCTATGCTCAGTCATTGCTTTTAACACATTTATCACAATATGACACAAAATGTGTAGATTAAGTTTCCACATGTCATTTGGGATCATTTCTACTGGTCCACTCATAATGGAATATTCAATGTAAAGGGCACCTGGTACTTATAATATATAAATATATAAAAAAGTAAAAAATCTAATAAATGACTATTGTGATTGTCTATCACAACTGATACAAGGTTTTGACATGTAATAAAGCTCTGTATGTATGTATTGCAGTCCAATATCTATTTGTGTTTTTCTTATGCCACATGTGTTTGACATTCTCTGACATCCTCCTCTCTCTCTCTCTCTCTCTCTCTCTCTCTCTCTCTCTCTCTCCTTCCCTCTCTGTGAGATACATTATTCAAGCCAGGCACTTTAAGTAGGTCATGCCGCCATAGCCTTCAAATGAGCCCAGACTGGGAAGGCAAGAGAGGGAATACTCACACACACATACACACATACACACACACACACACACACACACACACACACACACACACACACACACACACACACACTGTCTTTCCTCTTTCTTTTCACACTAATCTGTAACTCGCCACTGATGTGAGGTTCAATAGCCCAATAGCAGCGGAATTGTGGAGGTGTGTGTGTGTGTCTGTGTGTATGTGTGTGGTGTGGGTGGAACAAGCATTTGCAGCTAATTTAGGAGCTGAATTTACTACAGGGAGACTGTAGTCAAAACACAGAGAAATTGGAGAGAGTGAAGTGATATTCTTGCACAGGCTCGCTCACCATCTCTGTCTCTGTCTCTCTCTCTGTATCTCTCTCTCTCGCTCTCCACTGTGTTCTCCTCAAGAGACCTTTGTTAGCAGGGCTGCACTAAGGACGCACCTTTTCTCTGCCCCTTACTGTATGTGTGTGTGTGTGTGTGTCTGTGTGTATATGCGTATCAGCATGTTTACTGATATCTTTACCAGTGCAAGCAGTGAGCAGCACTCTCATGCACATATAAAACATGTAGTATTGGTTATATATATATAACATATATGCTTCCTGTTACAACATACAGTAGTGTACAGATATGGTACTGAAAGATAGAACCCCCAAGAGGCACACATATACAATGAGTGTGTTGCTGCTCATCTAGGAAAGCTTTTCACTAGATGTTCACTAGGAGCATTTATGGAGCATTGGTCAATTCTGATGACTTCTTACAAACGTGTGTGTATATATGTATATATGTGACTTTGGTGGGGGGGTTGTTGCTTTGGATCACTACCCCCATCTCACCCTCAACTCCTCCCAGAAGTATTGGATGGAGCACCATCATTCCAGAGAACACAGCTCAATACTGGGGAGCTTTATAACCTAGCCCATGTCTTGCATTAGACATGGTGCCAATAGGCTAGGTCTAGCTGCTCCAGAAAGTCCTATTCTATTGGCAGTACTTCTCTACAGGGACTTGGAATGCTGTAATGAGTGACCCTTAAAGAAGATGAATACATGAACATATAGTGTGTGTGTGTGTGTGTATATGTGTGTATATATGTGTGTATATATGTGTATGTGTGTGTGTGTATATATATATATACACACTCCCACTACATTAAATATTACATACCTAATGTTTAAATGTTTGTGTTAAGCCTACTGAAACGTATAAAACAGGAATGCCTAGACCAACCCCTGCCACTGTAAAATGCCATCAGAAACCCAAAACTGGTGACAGCTGTGTGGGGCAACCCTCCCAGCATCTCTCTTAGCGTCTCTCTCTCTCTCTTCTCTCCTCCGTGAGCACTGTGCCTGACAAACGTTCCCTCTCCTCTCCTCCATCAGCATTGCTCCAGCAGGCCATCTGTCAGCGCTAATGGATGCACGCTCATTTGCATGGCTGATGAGCGCTCCTCGTTTGGCAAGGCTCGAGCAGAAGGTCGCATTCTGACGCGTCGGAGAAAGAGAAATTTTGGCAGAGGGAGAGAGAGACAGAGAGAGAAAGACTGTATGAATTTTTATATATAAATAAATATATATATGTCTATGTTTTACATTTGGATACCTTTGTTTGTGTGTATGGCAACAGCATTTGGTCTTTTTTGTGCATATTACTCTCCCAGTGGATAAGGCTGCATGTGTGCGTGTGTGTGTGTGTGTGTGTGTTCTCTGTCTATAAAAGTAAATCTGTCCCTATGAGGCTCCTCCAGCCTATCACTCTGCATTTGTCTTGTCCACCAAGGAAGTCATATCTGCCCTTATGATACACACACACAGACACAGACATAGACACACACAGACACACACACCGCTGCCTCAGCTCTTTCCCATGCCTATGTGTCTCTCCTCCAGTCTCTTCTCCTCTCAGCCTCCCCAGCCTATCTCCTTTAATTACTGCTTATGGCTCCCTGCACCCCCCCCACCCCCCAAATCCCCTCTCTCCGTGGCTGAGGCTGCTCTTTGTGCCTGTCGCCTCCGTCACTGTTGTACTGCTTCCAGCCTCTGATCTCAGAGCAGTCTGGCTCTCTCATTTGGGATGTGGAGAAAATAAAGATTTAAGAGCAGAGCTGATCTCCGACCATCTCCTTCCTGTGCTGTCGCAGCCCCTGCAGCCCCTGCAGCCCCTGCAGAATAACACAGAGTGGGGAAGATAAGGGAAAGTGCCAGACAGGCTCACAGCCTTCTCTAAACGGCAGACTTTGATGCTGGGGCTGTGAAAGAGCCTTGAGAGGGGTGTGATTGCTGAGTGTGTATGTGTGTGTGTGTGCGTGTGTGTGTGTGTGCGTGCATGTGTGTACACTCTTGCATGTGGCGTCTATCGATCTGTCTGTTTTCCAGGCAGCGACAAGAAGGTTGTTCAGGGAACATACAAAAGATTGGATGTGTGTCTTCTCCAGTCACTGTCCAATAGTCCCCCACAGTTTTCCTGGTTATTCCAGACAATAGATACTACACAGTCCAAAATGCTAATGCGCATTACTACGCACATCAGTCCTTGGCTATCAGCCATGTGCATATTATGCTTTTTGCCTAATGAGCGTCTGTGCCCGTGCATGTAATTGCCGTGCGAGTGTGTTTTACAGTAGACTCTCTTGAGCAGTGCCAGTGAGGTAGAGTACCCTCCACACGTGTCCTCCAGTGCCAGGCGGCTTTTTTAGCCAGTCTCCCTTTCCATTAATTAGCCTCTCCATTTTATGCTGGCCACTCTGACATTTCCCCACTGCTAATTCACTGATTAAGCCTATTAATGTGATTAGAGAGGCATTTCTAAGACAGCTGCCATTATAAACAGTAGGCAAACGGGATGAAGCCTAGTTGCCCCCATTCATCTGTTGTTCAAACAGCATAGGTAGAGGGGTGAGAATACAATAAAAAGAGCTGTTTGTCTCTCCTAAACTGCCTTGTTTAGCCACTACTCTCCCTTGCTAAAACTGTGCCTCTGCCCAGCAATCTCAGCACCAGGCGCTGTCCACTCAGTGTTGTATTTCAGCACTACCAGGAACTGTCCAGGCAAAAGTGTTGCTCTTCTGTGCACTTGGTTAATGCAGAATCTTCAAAATTTGCAATCTCAGATAAGTTCTATCTGGTTCTGATAATGTGTTTTTAGATTTAGATTTGATGTTAGCATTCTAGCCTGTTTCCCACTTTGTTCTGGGTTTTAGCACTGAGAGCTGTGCATTTCTGTTACATGTGGGCATCATGCAGACATTCGCATTTGGCTGTTTTATTCTGCATGTTTAGACCTGTATATATATGCAATCTACACATTGTTGTGTTCAGCACCGGTAGCTGTCCATTTGTGTCAGCACCGTGAGCTGTCCGTACAAACCCCACCAATTCACAACCAATGACTTGTGATTCCAGCATTTAGCTAGGTAACATGCAGAAGCCATAACAAAGTAATAAAGCAAAAATAATAAACCTACAGACAGTATGAGGCATTAGCATTGTGGCCTATTTTTCAATAAAAGAAAACTTTGGTCTCTTTTGGGGATTACATTAAATCGTAGACTGACAGTGACGGCATGTGCTGAAAACAGAGGTTGTCCTCATATAATGTGGGACTGAATGAATTTTCCATGAGGCACATCTTGCATTCCTTTAATTCATATTCTTATACCAAGCACACACACACAAACTCATATACACACATACTCTCTCTCTCTCTCTCTCTCTGTTGCTCCCCCTCTTTCTCTCTCTCTCTCTCTCTCTCTCTCTCTCTCTCTGTCGCTTTCTCTCTCTCTCACGCACACATTGAGGCTGCTGCACACGCTACTGCACTCACATGGCTCTGTAGACTCTGTGGTCTAAGGGGAGAGCTACGCAGGGAGTGACTAAGAACAGACTGTCTACAGCACAGAATTAATATAGAAGGGAGAGAGAGAGAGAGAGGGAGAGAGAGAGAGAGAGAGAGACTGAAAGACATTTCCCTCATTTCTCACAGGCTGGAAATGGATGCTTCGCCGTAAGCGTCGACAATTTCTCTCGCTCTGTCTCCGTCTCGCTGCGCAGTGGCTGGCTGGCTGGCTGCAGTCTGCTGGAGAGAGAAAGGAGGTAGGTCTGGCTCTGCGTGTTTCATCCTCCACACTTTCGCTCTGCTGCTGCAGTGTAGCATCGCTTCTGGGGGCTCAATCCAGCTCTCTCTCTCTCTCTCTCTCTCTCTCTCTCTCTCTCTCTATACTGCCTTGTACATCCCTCACTACCTCCCTGCATCTCACACTCCCCTCCTTCCTGTCTGTCTGCCTCTCTCTCTCTCTCTCTCTCTCTTTCCCTCCCTCCCTCTCTCTCTCTCTCTCTCTCTCTCTCTCTGTAGAGCGGCTGCAGCTCACCCTGCTCCTCCACTCCCTCTCCCTCTCCATCTCTCCAAGTGCTGGCGGATAATAATACAGACAGAGAGCTCAAACAAAGAAAGATTGATAGAACGAGGGAAGAGAGGAGCGAACGAGTGAACAGTACTGGAAGAGAGGGAAGAAGAGGAAGGAAAGAAAGAGAGGCGGTGGTAGAATTCTGGGCCGACTGGGGAGAGAGAGAGAAAAAGAGAGAGTGAGAAAGACAGAGTGTCGCCATTCCAGTAGGTTTCACTTTGTTTACTTCTTGTTTTGCAGTGCTGGCATTTTGTATTGTCATGATTCGATTGACATTATTGGCAGGGTGTGTGCCCGTGTGTGTATATTGAGTGTGTGTCTGTGTGTGTACTAGCTTATATATGTGTGTATATGTGTCTGTGTCTGTGAGGGAGGGAAGCATTAAAGACTGCCATACATTCATCAAGAAATCACTTGTGCATTCCTGCACACTGAGCCACGGAGTAGCCATCTAACAAAGTGATCAGGGCTGATTGGAGCTTATTCTGTGGGTTTGTAAGAGTGTATTTTGTAAGAGCGAATTGGTTAAGATTAGAGTTGTTTAGTAACTTGGCTTTTTGTCTTTGTCAGCATCTACCGAAGCTGGTAATAGCTGGTAACAGGTATTTCATGTAGTCGTCTGAGAGCTTGTAACAGCATTACTGAGGTAACTTTGAATCCTGAAGGGAAAAAGGAAGAACAAGCAGCTGTGAAAGTTCTGCAGTTTGAAGTCAAGTGTAAGTTGCACTTATGCATTGCTCGGCAAACTCGCCTCAAATTTAAAACAAAGGGAGAACTTCACAGATGCACAAGTGGCATAAAGAAAGGTAAGCAATAAGCATGTGAGCTATAAAGTTGGAGTGTGTACACATGCTTGATTTTTCAAAGATTTTCCGAAGGTTTCCCTCATGTATTAGCAACAGCAATGTAAGGCTTAGTATACTGTACTTTTAGATACAGTAGAGATATAAAGAAATGAAAAATATTGCAAAGACAAAATGCTTACAAATGAAAGTGTAAGAAGAAAGAAAAGGTGTCTTCATTCTTCTAAAGTTCTGCAGAAAGTTCTGTGGAAGAGGCTTGCTATTCATTATTCATGAGTACAAGCATTGGAACATTTGTTTATGCAGGGTGGGGGATTGTTCCTAACAGACAAAAGTTGCCCTTTGCCGCTGATGTGAAGAAGGTAGAGGCAGGATTTGGGGAGTGTGTCCCCACAGCAGCTGCTGCAGATTCTGCACGGCCATCGCTTTAGATACTCCTAATTGAACAAGATGTTTATGTTCCATAACTAAATATCAGGCGCCTTACTGTTAGTGCTTCTCAGTGGTTTTGTGTTTAGGCTTTGGCAACAGTTTCGCAGGACTTGCTGTATTGTTCTGCATGCCAGTGTTGCGTGTGATATGGTGAGTCAGTTGTTTTCAAAGTTTTATTTAATTTCGAATTAGTTTACATGCAAGAAACTTGTTTTTTTTAACTGCCATGAATTGCTTATGTTACAGGCTGGAAAAGTGTTTTAGATACAGTACAAAAAAGAACACTTATCATATCATGCAGATTGAGGCAAAGAGTTAGACTTTAGAGTTGACCATTCTTTTTTCATTAGAAGGCTTATTATAATGTTGATTTAGGTTTTTTTTTTTGAATGTTTAGTATGTGATGGATTGCAAGTTGTGAATGTAAAGGTTAAATATAAAGATTTTTTTCACAAAACCTTAGAGTGCACCTAACAAGGAAAAAATCTTAATTTTAAATCAAAAGCTTTAGTACTGAAGTTTGAAGTACTGAAGATGTTAGGACTGAATGTGTAGTATTTAAAGCTTTAATAATGAATTTTAAAAAATAAAGATACTTTAAGACCAAAGTTGTCGTCCTAAATTGTGTACAATATATTTTACAGCAGAAGCTTTAGTACTGAATAATAAAGTTGAATGTATTTTACAGCAGAAGATTTAGTACTGAATTATAAAGTAAACATATTGTACAGCAGACAATTTAGTACTGAATTATAAAGTAGAATGTATTTTACTGCAGAAGATTCAGTACTGAATTATAAAGTAGAATATATTTTACTGCAGAAGATTCAGTACTAATTAATAAAGTAGAATGTATTTTACAGCAGAAGATTCAGTACTGAATTAGAAAGTAGAATGTTTTTTTACTGCAGATGATTCAGTACTGAATTATAAAGTAGAATGTTTTTACTGCAGAAGATTCAGTACTGAATTATAAAGTAGAATGTTTTTTACTGCAGAAGAATCAGTACTGAATTGTAAAGTAGAACATATTTTACTGCAGAAGATTCAGTACTGAATTATAAAGTAGAATGTTTTTTACTGCAGAAGAATCAGTACTGAATTGTAAAGTAGAACATATTTTACTACAGAAGAATCAGTACTGAATTGTAAAGTAGAACATTTTGTACAGCAGACGATTTAGTACTGAATTATAAGGTAGAATGTATTTTACTGCTGAAAATTTAGTACTGAATTATAAAGTAGAATATATTTTACTGCAGAAGATTCAGTACTGAATTATAAAGTAGAATATATTTTACTGCAGAAGATTCAGTACTAATTAATAAAGTAGAATGTATTTTACAGCAGAAGATTCAGTACTGATTAATAAAGTAGAATGTATTTTACAGCAGAAGATTCAGTACTGAATAATAAAGTAGAATGTATTTAACAGCAGACAATTCAGTACTGAATTATAAAGTAGAATGTATTTAACAGCAGACGATTCAGTACTGAATTATAAAGTAGAATGTTTTTTACTGCAGAAGATTCAGTACTGAATTATAAAGTAGAATGTATTTAACAGCAGACGATTCAGTACTAAATTATAAAGTAGAATGTTTTTTACTGCAGAAGATTCAGTACTAATTAATAAAGTAGAATGTATTTTACAGCAGAAGATTCAGTACTGAATTAGAAAGTAGAATGTTTTTTACTGCAGATGATTCAGTACTGAATTATAAAGTAGAATGTTTTTACTGCAGAAGATTCAGTACTGAATTATAAAGTAGAATGTTTTTTACTGCAGAAGAATCAGTACTGAATTGTAAAGTAGAACATATTTTACTGCAGAAGATTCAGTACTGAATTATAAAGTAGAATGTTTTTTACTGCAGAAGAATCAGTACTGAATTGTAAAGTAGAACATATTTTACTGCAGATGATTCAGTACTGAATTATAAAGTAGAATGTTTTTTACTGCAGAAGAATCAGTACTGAATTGTAAAGTAGAACATATTTTACTGCAGAAGAATCAGTACTGAATTGTAAAGTAGAACATTTTGTACAGCAGACGATTTAGTACTGAATTATAAGGTAGAATGTATTTTACTGCTGAAAATTTAGTACTGAATTATAAAGTAGAATATATTTTACTGCAGAAGATTCAGTACTGAATTATAAAGTAGAATATATTTTACTGCAGAAGATTCAGTACTAATTAATAAAGTAGAATGTATTTTACAGCAGAAGATTCAGTACTGATTAATAAAGTAGAATGTATTTTACAGCAGAAGATTCAGTACTGAATTATAAAGTAGAATGTATTTAACAGCAGACAATTCAGTACTGAATTATAAAGTAGAATGTATTTAACAGCAGACGATTCAGTACTAAATTATAAAGTAGAATGTTTTTTACTGCAGAAGATTCAGTACTGAATTATAAAGTAGAATGTTTTTTACTGCAGAAGATTCAGTACTGAATTATAAAGTAGAATGTATTTAACAGCAGACGATTCAGTACTAAATTATAAAGTAGAATGTTTTTTACTGCAGAAGATTCAGTACTGAATTATAAAGTAGAATGTATTTAACAGCAGACGATTCAGTACTAAATTATAAACTAGAATGTATTTAACAGCAGACGATTTAGTACTGAATTATAAAGTAGAATGTTTTTTACTGCAGAAGATTCAGTACTGAATTATAAAGTAGAATGTTTTTACTGCAGAAGATTCAGTACTGAATTATAAAGTAGAATGTATTTAACAGCAGACAATTCCGTACTAAATTATAAAGTAGAATGTTTTTTACTGCAGAAGATTCAGTACTGAATTATAAAGTAGAATGTATTTAACAGCAGACGATTCAGTACTAAATTATAAAGTAGAATGTATTTAACAGCAGACGATTTAGTACTGAATTATAAAGTAGAATGTTTTTTACTGCAGAAGATTCAGTACTGAATTATAAAGTAGAATGTTTTTACTGCAGAAGATTCAGTACTGAATTATAAAGTAGAATGTATTTAACAGCAGACAATTCCGTACTAAATTATAAAGTAGAATGTTTTTACTGCAGAATATTTAGTACCCGAATAATAAAGTAGAATGTATTTTACAGCAGATTTAGTACTGAATAATAAAGTAGAACACATTCAGTACTAAATCTTCTGCTGTAAAATTTTATTGTACATTTAAAAATATAATCTTTTTTTTTTTTTAGTATTTCTTTTAAGGTAGCAGTTTTATTGCAGAATTTTATCCTCTTATGCTCTTTTGTATGACCTTTTTTACTAATCGCTAGCTACATCGAAAGCAATGCAAACTGGCAGATTTGTTCCAGAGTCATAACATTGGGGGGAAAGCCAGAAACCACCAGTAGTACAGAGGAGTTTAAGAGGATATTTTCAAGTAAAGTTTCATTACTGAATTTTGAAGTAGAACGTATTTTGTGGCAAAACCTTTAGTACTGAATGTAGACAGTGTTTTCAAGTTTACATTTTAGTACCAAGATCTCACTGATGTTAGAAGCTTTAGTACTGAGTAGTGACGTCTTTTGAAACAGAAGCTTTAATACTGAATTTTAAGGTATTTTGGAAGACAAGCTTTAGTACTGAATTTTGAAATAGAATGTATTTTAAGGTAGATGCTTTACTACTGAATCATGATGTAAAAGGTATTTTAGGTGGAACCCTGGATTTTGAAGTGCAAAATATTTTCAGTTAAAAAATGTAGTCCTCAATTTTGAAGTAGAAGGTATTTTGGATTAGAAGCCTTAGTCTGAATTTTGATGTTAAAGGTATTTTGAGGTGAAAACCTTAGTACTGAATTGTAAAGTAAAGAGCAAGTTGATGTAGATGCTTCAAAATAGACGAAGTTATGACTTTTGAGGTAGACCATTTAAAATGAAGCCTATTCAAAATTTGGAGGTGGAAGATGTAGAACGAGGCTGATTATGTCTTCTTATGAGCAGATCTGAATGATGTGTCTGAAAGCTCCATGACCCCAGAGGGTTTCCCTGCCTCAGACAGCCAGGCTCAGTGAGTCATTAATAAGATAGCTGGCTGAGTGAGAGAGAGAGAGGGAGAGAGAGAGACACCCTGCCTGTTTCACAATGTTACAAGCTTAATGAACACCCCCACCCTCACCCCAACACATGCACACACATATACACACATGCACACACACACAAACGCACACACTCCCCACGCACACATGCACACACACACACACACACACACACACTGTCTGATGTGCGGCAATGGCTTGGATAAAAATAGCCTCTTTGGCGAAGGCGGCTTGGGGAGGAACAATAGCAAAGTGGATGGCTTTTTAGCTGTGCATAATGTATATGCATGACATAATTATCTCATTGAATTTTTGACCTGTTGTGTCCGTACTCTGTCCTATGAAATTCAAATTGGTGTTACTTCGCATTATTAAAATAATCACACTACTGTTCAGTGCAAAAGCGTTCTGCTACATTCGATGCATTTTTGGGTCAGACGTGTTTGCATTTCTGATGAGATGCACTACATGCACTACTGTATGTAGAGGTAGAACAATTCCTCTCGCTGATTTGCTGTCGATTGCTTTTGAGCTACAGTGTTTCCTCTGGTAGTTCTGCAGTTCTGAAAGAGAACGCCACCTCCTGCAGTAACCAAAAGTGTGATTACCTTTGGTGTTTTCCAGATGCTATACAAGTCCATTAAGGGCATTCTTAAGGCTGGTAGACTTGCGTGGCTCCAGTTGGGCTCCTGGCACCAAAGGGACGAAATCAGCCTTTACTGCAATCAAACTCTTGCCTTTTAATGAAGTGCAGTCTATCTATGTTCATTTATCATTAATGAGCTGTTTTCAGACAAATGCCTTGCTTCACAGCAGCTATATAGTCTGAGAGCGCCTATTTGAGGGCATCTGCTAACATTTATGTGCAGCATAATGGATAGGGAAGTGATAATGATGGTTACAGTTTTGTCCGCAATTACTGTAATTTTATGTTTCACTAATAATTATCTAATGTCAAGCTAATGCAGCCTAAGCATCTTAGCAAAAAATGGACACCAATGTTTTTCCCAGTCTTTGACTCACAATGTGGCTGTGCACAAGCAAAAGTCCACACCAAATTCCACCCTTGCACAACATGTATGTCCAGTGTTGGATTTGACCCCAGAGAACAATGAGAAGAAAAGTCTCAAAATAGAAGGTCAAAAGAAGACCTTAAGAGTAGGAGAAAGGTGGTCAGCTTTGCCCCGTAATATCTGACTAGGTCTGGAGAATGTCTGCAGAAGATCAGGAGAAAGTCCTTCTTCTCTTTTCTTTAGCTGGTCACATTTAGCAGGTCAATTACACCTTAATTCTGAGCGAGGATTAAGTCTAAGGCCTAAACGACCTCTGTGCATACATAGGAGGCGCCAAGGCTTCTCCTCTGCACTCTCCTCTGTAAGGTACCTGCTAAAGGCTGTAGAAACAGAGGAGTAGAGATAGTGTATGGTGGACCTGTGGAGCAATCTAGGGCTTTTTTAGGTGCCTTTTTTTTCTACCCTGAGTGCTGCATGGTTATCTTGTACGAAGGCCACAGTCACTCAGATGATGCTGTGCTCCTATTGCGTTTCCATGGGAAGCCCTCTTCTACGTTTGTGACACAGTGCTGCGGTGACCTAGTTGAAGAAAGAGAAGGAGAGGGAGAGAGAGAGGGAGAGAGAGGGAGAGAGAGAGGATGTAGAGAAGAAAAGGATGGTCCTGGCTGTATCCCAGCAGGCATGCACAATAAACAAATTCAGCCTTGGTTATCACCCTCAGTAAACAGCTGGAATTCGGCTGGAGGCCTCAACTGGGTCATCTTCTAATGGCAAATATTGGACACAATGGAGCTGTACAGCATTACTTCACCTGATGCAGCTGCTCTCTGCAAATATCCAATGCAGCTGTTATATGTTTGTGTTGCTGAAGACTTCATTAGGTTTGGTTATGAAGCACTGATGTTTACCCTCTAAAGTATAAGGATCTGTGGCCAAACACCACTAGTATACCTCAGAACTACAGAATTATTAACACATTTCTGTCCTCCATGGTAGTTACTGAATAATTCATATTAGTTATGAAATAATACATCTTAGAGGACTACATTCAAATTTTCAACCTAATCCCTACCTGCCAAATGACAGATAATACTTGTTTACTCAACATACACTTATAATAGAATACAACTAGGTAATATCATAACCTGTATTTTGAGTAAATGGAGTAACAGGAAAATGCATCAAAATGATGTCCTTGGTAATTGTATACCATTTACTGTGATGGCGCTTCAGATGAGGCAGAAAGAGATTAGGTTGATAATAACGATGAAGAATAATAAACCTGTTGTAAGTTAGTCCTTCACCCCAAAGGAAGCATATGGCGGTCCACACTTCAATTTCCCTCTCTTGTAACTCCATTCCTTACATATAAACTAAGGAATTCACTGTAGTCTAAAACGAATCTTTACATTTTTTTCAGCCTGTTATTTGCATCTGCTGCATCTGTAGCATATGGTGGATTACAACACAGACAATACTGTAAGCTACTTTCTTTGGACTTACTTTTACTCAGAGCACATATTAGTCAATGGGTAGGTGATATAATACATTTATTTTGAGTCAGTGTTTATTTTTTAACTAAGTACAGAGAAATATATATTTAAGAGAATATAATAAAAAGTCTGCAGTTTAACCCCTCAACCCCAAGCTGAATGATTTATGGTAGGTACTAAATAATCTTCAAGGAATACTCCATTTATACTCCATATGTAGCAACTCTTTATTTGTATTTAGAAAAAGAACAGAAGACCCATTTACTTAAAGCACATGTATAATATAACATTCATAATCACAGTCACATAAAAGTCTTGCATCTCCAAAATAGCAGCTTTACAAGAGAAGGAAAATTTTATTCAGAGTCATTTTGGAGCATTTCTATTGGTCCATTCATCATGACATTTTGACACAATGTAAAAGACAACAGATTCAAATTATGTCAAAAAGCTAAAACAGTATAAAAAAATGGAGACAAGGTTTCTGCACGACAGCAATAATGTGTTTTGAGCCAGTGGGTTCCTGTTCTTTTACAAAGTGCGGAGAAATACGTCAAATACGTTGCCTGTGACAGCGTATATTGTGCGGTTGTACTCTGCCATAGTAACTGTAACTGTGGTGCATGCTACAGATGAAGAGATTGGGATGAAAAAAGATAGGGAACTCCTTCACTAACTCATCAATAAGACTGCATTTTGCAACGATACTACAACTAAATGTATGCTTATATATAATGTAATCTTCTGAAAATCATAATCAGTCTTATTCTTTGCATGGTGTCTAAATGCTCAGGACTGAAACCAGTAAAAGCGATAGCAGAGCAGAAACGTGGCAGCTTATACATCACTTCATAGCCAAACCCATGTTCTTTTCCTGCTCTCTCTACCAGTGTGCAACCACAGAACATTACCATGCAGCACACAGAACACACTGCAGTCTGGGCAGCGAGCATGTCTGTGTGTGTGCATGTCCAGCAGCCCAGTAAGATATCTCAGCAGGTGCATTAAAAGCACAATTTTTCTTCAGGGCCATCTGATGATGGTGGTGATGATGATGATTCAGTCCTGCCTGAAAGAGGCCTTCTCCACCTGAGACGGAGGCCGCTGTTGTTTGGTGGATCCGAAAATGGGTAAATGAAAGAGGCAAAGGGAACACTATCATCATCGCCCCACTCTTTGAATGCAAAAAGGCCTCTTTGTGAGATAGGGCATTTTCCCTAATTACTCATCTCAGGTGATTATGTGAGCCCTGCTCTGCACGGTTCAGCCAGTTTCTCTCCTCTCACTGCACTCCACATATAGTAGAAGAAAAAGGCTATAGAGTACATTAGCAAGCCTAAATTGGGATGAACGAGTGTTTGGTGATTATTAGGAGAGTGACGGGTTGCTGGGTTGTTTTTGTAATGTTGTGTTGTTAGGATAAAGACAGGGTTTAAGGTGGACAGAAGTAAGCTGGAGCAAATGGGACTGATTTTCTCAGAGGACGGCAGAGAGCCGGCAGTACCATGAAGAAGACCACATCCATTTCATTGGCTTTAGTCGGGATATTAGGCGTGAATTGCTGCATTACTTGTTTGCACGCAGGCAAAACTGTACAGGTGCTGCCGAAGGTGCTTTAGGTGTGAAACAACCAAGCACTTTTTGGAGTGTTTGGTGCAGCGTAGTAAATAACAACACTGTTCTCCCTGTAAAAGAGTAGGGTTCAGTTCCTCAGCTGGGCAATAACGCCAAGCTACACCAATAAGAGTCATTAGGAAAGACTCCCAACTCTACATTCACCTACCTGTGCAACATGACACACCCAATTTCCACACAGTCGGTGTAAGATCACAAGTTTAGATTCATGAAATAGGTTCGAATACCATGGAATTGTGAAATTGTGGAATTGTGAAATGTAAGTCTGTTTATTGCTGTCAATTCAATTTGGACTAAAATAGAACTTAATTACACCTCACAACTACATCTCCCACCAACTCCCAGGTGTTTTTATTAGTTTCATAATTGTATCTTAATATAATCTGCTGTGAGAATAGTGACAATGTACACATTGGCCATATGATTATCATGTTAGATTACGTAGTTTTTTACATGCCAAACTAAATGCAACAACAGCAGTAAGAAATCCCATTACCGGGTCTCCTGTGTGGCACAACTGTATGAGCCTTGACCCTTTCATAGGGAGATCACAAATTCGATCCCTGGCAATGGCACAGTTGTCTGCTTCAAAGCTGCTTTGTACAAAAAGCACGTGTCAGCTTTCACCCTCCCAGCATTGGCAACATATTGTGTTAAGGGGAGACCTAGCTTATAGGTGGAAATCCAAAATGACTAAATTGGGGGAAAACCTTTTTCTAGTTTACATTTAAAATCGTCGCATTCTAGTGAAGTTTTTTTCTATATAATTACACTAAATGTCCAAATGTCTGTGGACACCCCTAATGAATTTAATGAATACATAAAGCTACTTTAAGTTGCACCCGCTTGCTGACACAGATGTGCAATATAGTGTATGTTTTTGTGGCTCTTGTCGCCTTTAGTCGTCATTGTGAAGCATCAAAGTTATGTAACAGCAGCTACTTACAGGGCTTGTATGAAGATTTTATAAGGAACCACACTAGTAACCAGCTAGGATGGCATTTCACTCAGTGATATTGTGAGGACCATCCTCATGCAGACACACACAGACATGACTGACACACACATGGCAAAAAATGATCAGCCTGTAAATTAAGAAGCTGGCTCCAGGGTTTCTTTCCAGACACTGTTTAGGAGTGCCGGACAGGCAAGCTCACAGAATGAGTCATGAAGTGGGAGAGCTGTTATTTTTAACACACACACACACACACAAATCCGCCGTGCCTCACGCAGGGCGCTATACAATTGGCTCACTGGAGACATATCTGCAATGGGCGATATGAGGCAACACCTCCATTAGAGTCCAGTGCAGGCCCTGGAGCACGGTGACTCAGCTAAAACATGCTGCTAATTATTCATTAAAGCCAAATGCCCCTACAGAACACAGGCAGCGCGAGCCTCCAAGCTCACATCAGAGCATATTCCCCCATCGCACATGCAGACAAGTTTGCTGGAAAATGGGGTTTTAACTAGATGTGTAATTTTCGCCTTCCTTTTCGGAAAGGAGAGAAGTTGGATAAAAATGACACATTATTGCATGTAATTATGCAGAGGCCCCTAGTCTACATTCTCTCTGAGCATGAGGAGAGAGAGAGAGAGATGGAGAGAGGGAGGGAGAGAGACTTCCTGTCTTAGCTGGTGGTAATTAAAGCACGTCTTTCTCGGTGGGATGCAGCAGAGGTCTAGCTGATTGCTCCGTGGCATCGCCATCTCTAAATATGCCGCGAATGAGACAGACAGGAGCGCGAGAGCGAGAGAGAGCGCGAGCACAGGGAGCTGCATGCTGATTAAAATCGTATTTCCTCTCCAGTTCAGCCCAATCTGGCCTGATTTGCCTCGCTGATTAGCACTCGCTCGTGACAAAACCAGGAGACCCAATCAAGAGCAGGAAAACCGGCCACTGTATGCTTCAGCATAAGTAAAAGCCTGCCTGAAGTTCATTTTCAAGGGCTCATATCAGAGCTGTTGGTTTACCATGGTGGGTAACAACTCTGCGCTTACCCTATATAACCATATTTTTATAGTCTTTACATGTTACAACTACAGGTAAAATACGAATCAAATAATGGTCAAATTCTGTTAATATATACATCTCCGATTCAGACATATTTATGTTAAAGCTCAAGCAAAGTTTAAGCAAAGCTCAAGCAAAGTTTACTTTAAAGGGTCTACTTTTTGAAAGCCTCCCTCACATGTAAAAAAAACATCCCCAGTTTAAAAGCTAAGCTGCAAGGACAGCCTGTTTCAAAAATCATCATGGTTGTGATGTCAAAAACACATCTACAAATTCAGATTTTGCCCACCAATTCATGTTGAAGTAATGAGTAATTGTTCTTTTCTGGCTATCGAAGAGCAAAGGTATCACTGCAGTTTTTTTCAATGAATCCAGTGGAAAATGAAATTACTACCTAAAACCACAGAAAAGTAAAAATGGAAGATGAATAAGATATGAAAAAAAAATGTCAAATGTGAGCCCTATAAATATTCTATTCATAATTTTAGACACAGTTTGGTAATAAAGCAAGACAGAATGGAGCTGGATGTTGGTGTGGTAGGGATGTGTTCTTGTTCATTTTCTGCAGAAAAATGGACAAGATGGACTCTGAATGGATCTATAATGTTAGATGACCATGGTATACGCAGCCAGTCGATATGAATGCACCTTTTCAACACACACACACACAAGAACTGTCTGCAGACATGAGGTGCGGTGAGCCCTGCAGGCTGCTGTGGTGCAGGGAAGGTGCTGTAATTAGCAGGTGCTGTGTGAAAGCAGGCAGACAGAGCTGCAAGGTGGATTGCGCTGTGAACAAGCTAAGCACTGCAAAGTTCATCATGACATTTTCACCTCTATTATGTGTCAGAGCATGGCATTTATTCAGCTTTATTTAGAACATGAGTGCGTGTTTTATCATTCCAAAATGGGCTTTTTTTTTCTAACCTTATTTGTGTAATTTGCACTAAGGACGGGTTTACTGAAGGCAGCCAAGTTGTATTTTAAAGACCCTTCATGATGTATTGATTCTACTCCTCAAACACCCTTGGTGGTAATGTGGCTAAGAGTACATGTATGGGTGTTCACACTGACTCTGCCATAGACAAAAGGCCTTTACTTAACCTTTGCAGCATGTTCAAAGGGTCAGTTGGTCAAAATGGCCTAGTGCTAACCAACAGCGCGGACCACTGGGCTGAAAGTGCCCCTTTGTCTATTAAACAGACTATCTCCCTCGCTCCCTTAGAGGGACGCTGCGTCTCGGGAAGGTTTTGCCTCTTCCGCCTTTGTGAGGGAAGACTTCTTGGTTGCCATTGACAACGTGTTGGTCAGATCTCCTGCAGTTGCCAGGCATCATTAAGACGTGGTGGCATGAGCTCCACTACTCTCCAAGAGCAGGCCTTGCGTGCAGAAACTGCAATTAAAGCTCCTCTCAGACTGATGGAGGAGAGTGATACCTTGGTGGTGGTGGTGGTGGTGTGAGGGGGAGGGGGGTGCAGAAGGAGAGGAAAGAGGTAAAAAGAGGAAGGGAGGAATTGTTCTCCAGATATTTTCTGGGCTGGTTGAGATGGAGTAGTTCATTATGAATCCATACTATTGGCAACATGAATATTGAACATTATCCACATTGCATTCTACACAGATATGTGAAAATAGATTTACCTACTTCGATTATATTTCAGTGTACCTGCACAATCTCCATGAACTATGTGTAGAATGTTGAAGATGGACAGGTATATAGTTCATGTTAACCTAACCTTTTGGTAAAGAAACGTGGATCAATACTGAAATATTGATTTGTTTGATCATGATGTTTACTTTCAGGAATCAGTCCTGATGAAAACCAAATGTCTACTGTAACATGTCTTATTTAACTGCCTGTTTTAATTACATTGACTGTAACAATACATTATCTAGGTAAACAGTGATGGAGCTTATCACTTATTTTAAACATTTAACACAAATTAATTTGTTTCAAGCTTTACTCAAAGAGCTTAATTATATTATAGGTTAATGACTGGGCATACACAGGCTTAGATTAGTTTAAACAGTTTAGTTAAATCTTATGCAACTAATTTCCACTGTAAAAATGTGTTTTGATGCTTTAGCGATGGTAAACAGTAACAATTACAGCTATGCCTTCAGTTTGGCTCACAAATGCTAAAATGTAGGCAGATAGGAAAACTCATCTTAATGCTGCATTCAATTTACCCCAGAAGTCGGATGTCAGAGCTAGGAATGTCTTCACACCCGAGTTGACTGCAACAATGCATTATATGATATTTTGCGCATCCGAACACCATGGAAACATGTCCACAGATAGACGTTGGATGGTACCGTGTAAGGTAATGACTGATTTAATGAAACACAAACAGATAGAAGTGCTAATAAATGGTATAATATTACAGTTTTTATCACTTTTGAAGTGTGGTGCGGCCATCTTGGATTTTGAACTCGGGGTTGATGAGGCTCTCCCGACTTTCCGAGCAGAAAATCCGACTTGTGGGACTTTCCAGTGGAAATTCCGACATGCCACTTCTTACAAAATTGAGGGCCTTGAAGATTTCCAACTTGTTGTAAGTATTGCAACAGTAGCATTGTCACTGGAATGGCACTGATAAGAAAATCAGCAAATCAGTAGTTATAACATTGTGGATTTAAGCAACTTGAAATTGGTTTTGGGTTATAACATATGGATCATGAATTTGGATCATGTTCAGATACCAGTATTGCTAAAAATACTACTGCAGCAACTCACTTGTATTATAGTCTAATTAGAGTTGTTTTTTTAGCACCCTAGGTGTTTCCTAACAGCTCATGAAAAAGGCACAAGAGCCTGTGTTCTTATTATAACCTGTGGTTACATGACCAGTCATGTGGCTAATCATGAAGCGTTCTAGTGTGTTTGTGCTCTGAGAGCAAATGAAAGGGAGAACACCATTAGCCTCAACTCAAAGCACTAAAGTCTGATGAGAATTCTCACTGGTGACTACAAGCATCTCTAAATTACTGGAGGCACATACACACATACTCCCATCCGCAAACATACACACACACACATACATTCTGCAGTCACATTGAATGAGTCAGGCCATGTGACGCAGGTAGAGGCGAAGTCCGAAGTCCTCATCCAGTTTCTAAGACTCGAGTCTTGTGCTTTGTTTGATTGTCCCCTTGAGTGCAGAGTGGAAGCTCGAACGCCTCACGAGGGGTCTTGTTTTCATTCTTCTGATGTGAGAGCAGTGAAATGAATGATATCCTGTGACACATGGTAGTTTAAGGGCTTTGCTAGACATGATGCCATCTGAAGTGAGGATGTGGAACAACCAGCCAAGCAAATCCGACTGGTCACACTGCATAAACGCCAAGCAGTCTGAGGGATACTCACACCAGTCAAGATGTATCGAACAAACGAGTTTTGCATCGACTTAAAGGAAGGTTTCAGTCTCTTAAGACTGAGAGCTCCTGTCTGCAGTGATGTGAGGGAGAGTGGAATTGGCTGCAGAAAGGGCTTGCAGAGATTGGAGAGCTCTGGGGCTATGTGCTTCTGACTCACCCGGCCCATTTCTAGTCAGCCTCTGAGACACACACACACACACACATAGGGGCTCAGTCTTGTGTGTTGAATGGGAGGAGGCAAGCGCATGGTGGTGTCCCGCAGCTGGAGCATTTGGGAGATGTATTAGCTGCGACGTCGGCTGTGGAGGCCCGCAGTGGAGAGATAGAGGACAAGCTCTGAGCTCACTGCAGTCCAACATCACCATCAGTATGCTTGCAAAGTCCAGTCCTCTGTTGTATAGAGATACATTGTACGCTGAGGTGACAGTTTTTAGATTGACGCACTTTGTTTCTACAAACTCATTGGCCATTTTATAAGAAACACCTGCCATATAAGGGCACTTTGCTAGTTTCTTATTACCTTCTGTAGCCCATCTGTTGCTGCATCCACTATCTCATCTATCAGTGAAAAGGGACCTTCAGAAGACTACAACCATAGACCAGATATTGCTTGTATGGTTTACCATACAGATCCAGACACCCACTTGCAATAACTCCTGTAATCTTTGGTATGGTTTGACAGTAGATGTTGGGGCACTGCTATTAAAAATTGAGAGCATTTAGCCACATGAGCATTAGTGAGGCCAGATGCAGCTGTTGATGTTGGGTGCTGTTGATGTCTGACCTTAAACAGCCAGTCAACTTATCCCAAAGTCCATAGTTGGTTCTTCATTACAAGCAATGTGCTTCCACTGCTCTACAACAACTGCCAGTGCTCTTATGTGAATAGTATATGGAAGTGTAGGCTTTAACACCATCAATATTTGTGCCTTAAGGTAGCTCTGTCAACTAATTAGAAAAGGGAACCAGAACTTTTGAATATGAGATGTATATATATATATATATATATATATATATATATATATATATATATATATATATATATACAAAGTGGTCTTTTCTACTGTATACAGTCTACTGATGAGTATAGTGTTAAAGAAAATGGCATGAAAATCCCTTTTGTCACTTTAAGATGAGAGAAAAAGAAAGAGACAGAGAGAAGCAGAAAGGTAGAAGAAAAGAGAAGGGATAAGAAAGAGATGGAAAGAGAGAGAAGAGAGAAAGAGAGCAAGATAGAGAGATGAAGAGAGAAAAGAGAGAGATGGAGAGCATGGACTAGAGCAGAAAGCGCACATATTGCTGTTCTGGGACTGTGAAGCCGCATGCCCCACTTTGTGCAGGGGAGCACTGTATCACATTATATGAGACAGGGTGGTGGGGGGTGGGGGGATGACTGGAATACTAAGTAGTTTCGTGCTCTAACAGCCAGACTGGACTGACCAGCAGTGACTTGAGGACAGCTGGGGTTCATGTTCACTGTTTGTATAGGTGAAGAAAAAATACTCTCGCACTCCACCATGAGTGACATGTCATGCAAGTGTGTGTGTAGTAGTAGTAGTAGTCAGAGGTTATGTAGCATTCACAAAGGACTGTCCTTTCAGCAGAAATTAACTGGACCCCAGCATTTGGTGAACACTTGTGTGACTGGTCTTGGTGCTGAACAGTGCGCACACACTCACACACACACAATGCAACAGTCTCTTTACACAAACAATACTGTGCAGAAGTTTTAGGCACCTAAGCATGTTAGTTGAAACCATTAATCTTGACCAGTAGAGAGTTTCTCCTTGTAAAAACTCCAGATCACAATCAGGTAAAAATAAAAACTAATAGAAATAACTAATTGTCTCATTTAATAGTTAAGAGAACAGTAATTAGTTGAGAGCTAATCAAAACAGAGCTTGGCCTTCAGCCAGTGAGTGGATGTGTTCAATTCCATCACCAGCTCACCTGATTTAACATCAGTAAGCAGTGATTCACCAAACCAGGTGTTGGATGGTAACTATAAATAACACTAGACTCTCATGAGGAGTGCTTTGGAGCTGTTTAAATGACACGTGTAAAATCACTACTTTTTGTATGAAAGTCAATAGTATTTATTCTAATATTGGTATTTGAATATTTACTGGGCTCCCCTCCTAACGTGACATCCCTACTCCTTGCTGGCCAGCAGGCTAATGCTAGCACTGAGTGAGCATGTTTAGCCAGTGTAGATATAGCAACAACTGCATAAGCTTCATTCTGCTTAACTTCTAACATATATATTTAATATAGCTATAACAGTGGAGCAGGTGTCTGGCTGGCTAGCTAACTGAACCACCATCCTACAAAAATAACAAGGAGGTGCTGTGCAGTAAACTACAGCAACCGCAGAAAAGATGGATGGAAAATGTTTCAAATTCCAAGGGGATCACATCCCGTTGCACTGTTACAGCAGCTGACTAACCTTACAATCTAGTGACCGGCTGGGGGGAGATTCTGCCCCCTTGGCTGCACACGCACACAGTCATGTTTATAAACAGAAAACCCCCACCGCTGATGTAGTGTTGCCATGAGCGTTGTTTTTTCAACTATAACATGTAGAAGGCCCTTACACACCAAACCCACGTTTTAAATGTGAATTATTTGCACTACAGAAGCATATGGACAATGCATGTATACATAAGAATCCTTTCACACAGAACAGAAAGGTAAAATTGAAACTCTGATTTTAAGATTTTTCGCCAACCTCTTTCCACCAATCACGGTTCTCTTTCTGACGTTGGTATGGCAACAGCCAGCTAAGACTACTGACAACTAGAACTTTGAATTGAGCTCACTGTGTATCCTCCTTACCTGTGGAGCTGCATCTCCAAGAACTGTTCAAACACAGTTTAGACTCAGCTAACGCACATCTCTGCGTAGAACCTCTCCCTAAAGTTTCACCTGTGAAAGAGCTCTTGGTTGGCTCTGTGTTTACTGTGTTTACTGTTAACAATTTTTGTTTTTTTAAGTAGTGCAAATGAGTGTGCTGTGGTTTGTGAAAGGAGAACAGAGAGTGTTTCTGCACACAGTTCATAACTGGTTATAGAGACACAGTAATGTGAGGTAAATGTGAGTAATGTGAGGTCCGAACAACTCTGCAAAATTCCAGAAAAATCTAACTGAATGGATTGAGGCAAAATCACATTTTTGTCTCGTCTATTCGTATCGCGTGCGGTGTGTGATCTCCTTCAGCACAGTAAGAAAGAGCCAGCCTAAGCGCTCTCCATTTGCAGCTTGCCTGCTCTGAGCATCTGGCTCTAATGCCTGGTTGACAGCTAAAGGACTAAGGACTTACCCAGCTAGACACACCAGCACTGTGACTCAATTATGAAGATCACTAGATTAGACTGTTAGAGAAAAAACACAATTTTTTCACGTGTAAAGTGATGTGATCATGTGGTTTTCGACCAATTTGCAGGTGAAACCAGGAAAATTGGAGCTGTCACACAAAAAGGGTATATATACATTTTTGACGTTCACTTTTTGGTATAATTGGAATCAGTTCTTCAGTTTCATTGTGTCAGAAAGTAATGATGAACGGACCAATAAAATGATTCAAAATTTACTTTTTTAAAATTTACTAATTTTATTTCTCCTGTAAAATTTCCATTTTGGAGATATTTGTTGCTATGACAGGGACGACGTGACTTTTTTGTAAGGGTTGCTAAGGGAACCGTGAAGTCTCAGTAATGTACAGGATAAATACATGAACTCATTGGCTTATTCAAGCAAAAGCAAAAGGTTCCGAAGCAAAAGCAAACACACAAGCCACACATACTGCCAAGTCACAACAATACGTATGCATGGAGGTTATACATGACAGTTGTTCAGGAAAAATAATTTTCCTTATGCCCTGCTACATAACATTGACATAACTGTGGTATAAACATAGTGATGTTGTAATGATGGGTTATTTACACAATCATATGACTGTCTCAACTGACAATTGACCCTGTAATATTGTAGGTAGGATATTATAGGTAGTATACATAGTATGTCAGGACAACGCATATAACATCTACCACAACAGGTTAATGGCATGATTATGTGCATGTTATGTAGCAGATTCAAGTAAAGTCTTACCCTGACCTGTATGCTAGCAGCTAAGTACCTAAGCGCTCTTCACAGTGACTCACCTGTGGAACATATTTATGCTTTTTCTTTTAACCAGAAAATGACTTTTGAGGAAGAGCTCTGAGCACTGCCCCAGGAACACTCTGCTGAAATCCCGGCACGCAGGAGGAGAGCTTCACGCAGACGGCCCCACCCTCAGTCTCCTGATCTCAGGTACACTCTTCTGCTTCACTGACACTCTGCTTATGCATTAGCCATGTCTGACTCATAGAATCTTTCTTTTGATCTGATTCTTTTATGAAAAATGTAATCCAGCTGATTCACAAGCTCAGCTGACATCTTTACACCATCTATGCAATATTTACACCTGGTTAGGTTTCTAATAGAATTGGAATAATAATAATAATGCATCTACTTTATGATGATACTAATCTATAGTATTTTATATACAGATTTGTCCTCTTTTGTGTTCTCAACCATTGTAAGCATCTTTAGGTTGCTGCGCAACATTTATCTGTGCAACATTTATCTGTATTCGCCTACATTTTCCCACTCTATGCTGAAATATCCTTTTTTATCCATTAGCAAGCACAAATACCAGATATTAGCTCAATTGAAAGTGATAAAATGGTAACATATCTCTTTGAAATGTGTTATAAACTGTTATAGAAGGTTTATCAACCATGCGAATGAATCGGTTCTTTCAACTGAATCAGTCTCCTCATTTCTAGGGCTAAGAGCTAAGGGAAGCTAAGAGCTAAGAAGTTCAGCAAGTATTGAGATAGAGAAAGCAAGGCATTATGAGCCAGTCTAGTATGCTGAGTTTTAATGGTTAGCTCTGTTCTGCAGATGGAGGTGGATGCAGCTGATAAGCGCCATCGTACGCGATCCAAAGGTGCGCGAGGTACTTTGCACCTCACACTGCCGTGGATAAACTCTTAACACACAAAAAGTCATTACAACCGACCAGCCTTGACTGTTTAGTTCTTCAAATTTGCCTTTTTTATTGAAAGATAAGCCACAGCAGTGCACTATTGATAGCAGCCCTATTGATTTCACCAACAGACTAACAGAAACATTGATGCGGATATTGATACGATTGATCAGCATAATTACTATGATATAACCAATATTGATGTTTTCCCCATCTAATTGTCTTTTCTTTGCTCTTCTTAGTTGCCGTGGAGACTGGAGCCCAGGAGCTGTTCAGGTTAGTTGGGATGCAGTGAAAGGAGAGCGAAAACAGTATTCTTTACACGTCACACTCAGTGACCTGCTATGAAGTGGCTATGATTGAATGATTCTCAAGGGCGAAAACACACATACATATATATACAGGAGCAAATTCGCTCCACGACCAAGAGGGCATTTTTATTTTTCCGGTTATGGCGAAGGAGTTTCAGCAAGGAGGCGTGCGCAACACTGCCTGTGCTTACAGCAGAGGTGGCAATGCGTAATTTTGCAGTGATATCATTTGATGTGATTCACTCCAAACGGCGTGCGCCATGGGTGCAGCCTATAAATAAAACTTCTTTTTTAATTGCCCTGAGTGAGAACATATGATCCTCCCAATTAGTATTGGTAAATATCCCTGTGCTCCTAATGAAATCTCACATCATAATGAGGCTGAATGGACTGCTTTCTTCCTCGAGGGTGGGGAAAGATTTTTATCAGGCGCTGCTCCGCTCACTACAGACGCTACAGTGCCGTTCTTGGCACCCTTTACGAGCCTGGTTAATGGTAGCATCTCCATCATTAAGAATTGTTTAGCATCCCTCACCCGCCAAAGAAATACTCAAAGTTTATTTTTATATCGCCTTGTTACTCTCAGATGCCTTCAGTTAAAATGACAACAGCAAGGACAATGAGGTTTATGGGAGTGCGGCCAATGGCTGTTGTCTGGGTTCCCATGCCTTTTTTTATTTCCACACTATACGGCAATGCAAATAAATAAACCATGTTCTCCCGCTCCTCTTGTCTGTCTAATGCTCCATCACTATGACCTGCTGCCTCAGCAGACTGGTCCCGCTCTGTAGCTCAAGGCATCCATAATACCAATAATGAATGTGTCACCAGCTGTGATCAGACGCAGATCCATGGCCAGCATCACCTTGAGGAAACCACATAAAATGCTGGGCTGAACACGTACTTAGTGATGGCTGGAAGCGCACAAGGCCTCACATGCCTCAAAAGACAGTTGAGACATTCCTTCATTTAAGACCAAGAACTTGGACTTGAGATCGGTGCATCGCCAATCAGATGTAGAGATATATTAGCTTGGCTATAAATAGAAAGTGGAGCATTTGCTGAAGGCTCTGGCGGTGATGCATGGTAGTCTGCTCTAGACAGTCCGTGGTAGCAGAATAAAGGGGATTTGGGCTTGTGCATCTGACCGCATGTTCTAGCAGGTCAGAGATTCCAAATCTGGCAGTGTTTCCACATGGCTTTTAAGCTGGCTAAGGGTCTAAATGGACCAGACAGGGAATGAAGTATAAAAAAATACAGTATGAAATATGCAGTCTAGTGAGTCACTAAACTGGAGAACACCTGGGCCGTTGGAGGGGGGGGGGGGGTGTAGGGGCTGATGAAGGCTGATGTGCAATAGCTCAAGTGCAGTTTTTGTGTGTTTGTTTTTGTTGGGGTTTTTTTGTATATTTCCAGGACAGAAATGTTAACTATATGCACAAATATATTGCTATCTGATTTATAATTATTTTTCTGCCAGATATTAGTCATGTCTCTCGTCCTGCAGTTTTCAATATATCCACACCATTCCAACTCCAGATAGTTCAGTCTGATGGTGTGATGTGAGCTTGTATACAAGATACAAATATACTTGTAACTCCCAACCATAGCTCCCTAACAACCACCTGGAATACTATAGCAACTGCCTAGCAGCCATCTAGCAACTGCTTGAAATACCATAGTAGTTACCTTGCCACAATGTAGCACCCATCTAGTGTCCACTTAGCAACACTGTAGCAACCAGTGTGAATACTATAGCAACCATTTAGCAACCACCAAGCAACCACTCAGCGACACCATAGCAACCTCCTGGAATACCATGTAGCCCCTTAGCAACACTATACAAACCACCTGGTGTACCACAGTAACTACTTGGAAACACCACAGCAACCAGCTAGTCACACTATAGAGACCACCTGAAATACCATAGCAACCACTTTGCAACAGCCTGGCTGCTGATAATAATTTATTCATGCTGGACAAGAGCATCCAAATGCCATATATCTAAATATCTGCAACATGGGATACACTGTATATGACCACGCATCTTGGAATTCTATGACAACCAGTGTGTCCAGTCCTTTTAGTAATTATTTCCTCCTCTTATTTACAGCTGTCCCACACCAGGGTGTGACGGAAGTGGCCACGTCAGGGGCAAATACGCTAGGCACAGAAGGTAAGAACCAGGTTATCAAATGTATTCCTGTATATGTATGTAATAAAAGACATAAAGGTCAGCTTCAGGGGTGCAGTATCCTGGAGTGGAATGTAGTCCTGTTAACCCTTTGATCTTCACCAATTCCAAATAAGGATGTCCACAAAGTTTAAGGGGGTTAGAATGCTACTATTCTCTGGTGATTTGTCTATTGTCTAATGTAGAACATTTATCTTGTAAGAAATACAATCCCCACACAATACCCACTGCTTCTTAGAATGCCATTTTAATTATGGAATGCTACATATTTTTATTTGCTGCTTTTCCTCTAGTTTAATCCTGAAATCAGTCATATCCCATTCCCACCAGGTTGCTAGGACTATCCCATCACACCACGTGCTGGGAGGGTGAAGGCTAGCGTTTGTTTTCTTACAGTCACAGTATCTTTCTAAAATGCATTTGAATGAGAATTTGACTGCAAGTTCTGTTACATCAGTGATGGGAGTGATGGAGGAAAGACCAGTTTGGGATATCGTTCCCACTCTTGGATTGTTTGATCCAATTGTATGACGCAGGCTTGTATTCAGCTTTTTGATCCAATGTGCTGTTTTGGTGTTGCAGAAATATTTGTTACAGATTTTGTTCCCATATGAATGAATAAGGTGCAAATACTGGGAATACTATGCTAGCTCTTTCTTTTAGCTAACCTAAGACCTATAGTTGTTGGTGTGTCCTAAAGTGTTAATCAGGTCTCCTCAGAGGGCTCATGCACACCCCAACAAAATTACAGCTGACATTCCAGGCCCAGACCTCATTCTCAGTCAGTGTGCTGGGTAAACATTTTGAAGCTGTTATTATTAAGAAATTTCTCCATACTGTTGCTTTAAGTTACATTTCACTGAAGTTTTTCCATGTTTGTTTTATTGGCAAATGGAATCTCTGAAACTTCAAAGGGGGGAAACTGTGTGTGTGCCGTGTGTGTCAGACCAAACTGCATTTGAAGGCGGTCTTGTCCCTCTATGTCCTGATTGACTTCCTGTGCACACCAGCAGCGTCTGCCTCACTGCCATACCTCTTAAGCAGGCTCTGAAATCCGCTATCCAATTACCCTGTTAGCCCACCATGTTCCCCTGACATAAAGCAGGCCCTTCATGAAGCAACACAACCTTGTCTCTCTCAGAGAAACGGAAGCTGTAGATAAATAAAAGTGATGTTAGAGCACAATAAGCCGGTATTGTCGGGCTAGCCGCTACGCTCGGATGCTTGTGCGTGTCTCTTATTAGCATGTTTCAGGAAAGCGTGTGAGTCTGGCATCATTAATATGCTAATCAGCTTGAGAAGAGCTCTTGCAGGAGTGTGCTTGGTTGTTTCCTTCCAAGCTGCTTGTTTTTTCGTTTGTTGGTCGCCTTTTGTCCTTTACGACGAGGCCTGAATACATAAAAATGCTTAAACACTAGTGGACTATGTCAGTACTTTTAAACAGACAGTTTTAAAATTCTTTCCTCATCAGGATCGTTTTCAGTTTCATCTTAATGTGCATTCCTAAAATGCAAGGTTCCGGACAGAGTTCTTTGGAGTGATGCTATCGATTACAGATTTTAGATGCTTTATTGATACTTAAAAATTGTTTTTGTTACAGTGTTAAAAACTAAGCTATGCTGTGGTATGCCAGCTCATCATATTTGTACCCACAAGCCCACCATGAAAGGATAATAAGCATGTTTAAATCTGAGGCAAAATAACAGGGTTGTAAACAGGCTTGTAAAACTGCATCTCAGCATTTTTTTTTGCCCCAATCACGTCATACTTACTATGTAAACATCACAGAACAAATGTAAAAAAATGGGAACCTTAAACCTCTTTGGCAACTTTAAACATAACAATGTCCACATGTCAGTTAATTACCAGCTCTGGTAGTTAAGCAGGGAAGTCAAACTGTGCAGGACACTGGCCCTCCATGACTGGAAATGAAGAATCTTGAAGAAATGTCAGGGATGTTTACACCATGCTTAACTCTGCTCACCTGCTGCTCTCAAGCCCCGTGAGAGAAGAATGGAGAGAAGTGGAAAAAGGAGAAAAGGTTGATGGATGTGTTGCTGGTGCCACCCCATCATCAGGACCCTGTGTGAACTGCTGGTGGGAATTGCATTTTGGCCACAGACAAATGACACTTAAAACAGGCCTTTCACTCAAAAGGGGAATGTGTGTATGTCTGTGTGTGTGTGTTGATGTGAGCATTTACTACAGAGTGGTAGTAAGTTTGTAATCAATGTTTTCATCAATATAAGGCTCAAATGGTTGTATGTAAATGCATAAAATAATTCCAGTATGCCAGCCTTCTGAAACTACATATTGTATTCATAGGGAGATGTAAATATTGATGATAAAGCATGAAATGAAAGCATGAAAGTATGATTTTCAGTGCTTTTCAATATATCACATATAATTTAATAACTCATTCGTTATTTACAATATTAGATAACCCTGACGTTGGAATGGCAGTGTGTATTCATGTATGTGCAATGACTCACCCACTTATGGAAGTCAAGTGAATGAGGCTTGGCCATCTTTTCTGGGCCGGGTGCATCGTGAGGAGTTCTGTGGCCGTACTGTAATGAGGACACTGTATCACCTGTGAGCAGTATGCTGCATCTGCTGTGCCCCAGCCAGCCATTACGGAGCCATGATGACAAAGCAATTGCTGTTTCTGGCTCTGGCTGTGTGCACAGGGGGCTAGACCATGGCAAAGGTTCTTTCCCCTCTGGTGGAGGGCTAATGTATAAAGGAAGGTGTCTGCATTATTCATTCTAATAGCCCTTCAGCGCCAGACGTTAGTGGGCACGTTGGACACCACGCACACATCTGAGGGCGTCTGCGTTAAAGAATCAGTCTGAGTACCTGTAAGACGTTTTTACCTCACTGATGTGCAAGCCTGTGTGGGGGACGTCTGTAGATGTTTGCTATGAGAGGGAGAGAGAGTGCATAACAACAAGAGAAGGAGAGCGGAGAAAAAGGAGGAGTGAGAGAGGCGTATCTGACGAGGCGAGAGTGAAGAGATGGATGGTAGAGATAGAAAACTCTGTTTAGTTGCTTGATTGAGTACCTTTCTCTCATCTCTGTTATGCATAGCAAAAATATCTTATTCAAGAAAGATTTCACATAAGGCAGAGTGACCAAATACTCAATCCTCTGAATGTTTTTAGGTATTGATAAACAACAAATACTTTGGCAAATGCTGAAGATGTTTACCACCAACACTTCCCATGCCAGTTACCGTAGCCATTCCTCCATAGTCGCTATCTCACACAAATTCTGGCCCTCTGCCTTAATAAAAGCTTTCATTTATTATGTTTCATCTCTTACCTAAGCCCCAAATCAGTGATGCACTGTTCCTACTCAAGCTTGGCATGTCAGCTGTTGGGTTTTTAGTGGCAAGGGCTGACACTTTACCCTGTGAAACACAACATAGCCATAAAGGGAGAAACCTAATGGAACAAGGATGTAGATTACAAGGAAATTAAATATCATGGCTGTTTCTACCCTACCTTCTACAGATCATGTGCATGTAACAATAATGTGTGTATTCCCTGGTAGTAGTATTTTTTTGTAAATCTCAGTCCATTGAGAAAACATTAAAGCAACACTACATTGCATTTTTGCCTTAAAAGAACAGCTTCAAAAGCATTGCAATGCTCCACCTTTAACAGGGAGAATGGCTCCTCTGTCATTGTTACTCCAGGCTTAATACCCTGCTAATTGTACTATGTAACTTTGGAGAAGTGGGCAGGATAACACTTGCGAGAACTACATGACTCTGCATAACCCGATTCATATTTGTGTAAATTCTGCTAATAATACTCTATGGGGTAGTGTGTATATTCTACGTCTACCTTGGAGCAGACGACTGCGTTGCGTAGTTTTGATCATTTGAATTGGAATTGGTGTTGGGATGTCTTCTGCACTATTACATACGTCTCTTTCATTGTGTCTTTGGTTTAGGAAATGCACAATGAAAAGTTCTGAAAGCTTATGAGAGGTACTCTATCCTAGGTACTGTTGCTAAGCTATGATTGAACAATATGTACATGGGGGAAGGGCTCAATGAATGGTCACTTGAGAGTTGCTTTCATACTGAAGTTAGAGCCTTTTGGCACTGTGTTGTGTACTGTCATCAAAAGCTATCCTTAATCCACCCTTTTCATTCTTAGCTCCTCTCATTCTGTCCTTCTTGCTCTTTCTCTTCCATTCTTCTCTCTCTCTCTCTCTCTCTCTCTCTCTCTCTCTCTCTCTATCCCTCACCTGCTCTCCTGCAGCTTCTTCTTTATTATTTTTTTTCTCTCTTCTCTCTCATCCCAGCTCATTATCTTTCTCCCCCTTTACTCTTTCCTCATCCTTTTTCCACCCCTTTCATTCTATCGCTCTCTCTTTCCACCCCTGTCTGCTTGTGCTCGACCGTGCTTCCTGTTCTCTCTCTTTATGGCTCTCTCTCTCTCTCTCTCTCTCTCTCTGATGGATGACTCACATGTGCTGGAGCCCGGAGCTGTATAATTCAGGGCCTGACAGGTAGCACTCACTAAAAGGATGGGCACTGAGCCAAGAGCTGGTGGCGAGGGCCAGCGAGTGGTAGAGTTACATCCCTCTCTCTGTGTCTCTCTCTCTCTCTCTCTCTCTCTCTCTCGCTCCACAGTGGTCTGCCCTATCCTCCTTTGTGCTATCTACAGACGGCTGGCTTTTACGCCTGGCTCTTTCTTCCGCGTGTCTGTTTTGTTGTTAGCTTAAAAACACAGAAGCAAGACGGTGGTTGGAGCATTTTTATAGGAATGTGCAACACAAAGCCAAGACTCCCCTATAGGTGAAAAAGATTTCAAATGCAGCCATATCCTACATTTTTCCTGATTTATATGTTTTTTCCCTGTGGTCCACTTATAGAATTAGAATTTTTACCAATCAAGTATTTATCCCTGAGAATTAAACAGACCTTAAATGACCTCTGTACAGATTGGGTGCCCTATGTTGTGCATCATTGAAAGCAGCCAGGGGTGAAACACCTTATAACTTTTATATAAATGGGTGGGACTAAACACAGGACATCAGAAATAGACACAATACCAAATCGGCTGTTTTCGCAGCTTAGTTGTCATATATGGGTTGTATGGACTAGGGGATGAATTGTACATGTTGATAAAGCAAGGCAAGTTATTTTTATTTTCATAAAACAAGCTCTTTAAAAGGGAAGCACATTCAGTTCCATTGGGCCCTAAAGGGTGCAGTTCAAATGGAAAGGTACACAATTCTCAAAGCCTGAACACATTGTTTTGCGTGGCTGTTTTAATTAGCATGGCAACAGGAGAAGAGCAGAACCAGACAGAGACCACCGGGCAGGGCTGATTAATAAGGATGAATAAAGCACTCCAACTGATGGATATAGATATACATATAAGCAGCATCATGTGCTAATTTACACCTTTCTATGTAGCAGGAGAGAAATCGTGTTCATGTGCTAGTTAGTTACTAACCAACAGCATGCCAGCAGATGGGCTCTGGGCTGTGTGGGAGGCATATGCCATCTTTCTCTCTCTCTCTCTTTCTCTCTCTCTCTCTCTCTCTCTCTCTGTCTTTCTCTTTGGGTCTTGAAGATGGAGCCTGTGCGGTCTGTTGGCTTTGCCGCTTGTCAAATTGCTCTAAATTGTCTGCTATACATGCGGAGGGCTTGTTTGTTATCTGGCTGATATGTAATTTCCCCAAACTGTTTATTCTTTATTCTGTGGGTATGTGTGTGTCTGTATGTGTGTGTGATCACCATCCTTATGATTTCGACTCCCACTTTCTCCTCTTGTTTTTTAAATGTTTCAGGCTGATTAAGTTGAGTTGCTTATGTTCATAGGCTACCAAGGTTTCAACCACATGGAGAAAGAACATTTCTCGGCCTCTGGAGTGAAGCTTTACAGTAAAGTCACAGTTCTTATGTTAGGTCTCTGTGGGACAGTCTTTACATGTCTGATGTTGCTCAATTGTGCATAGCTTTTTCTCAAAGAGGTCCTAAAATGTACCCCGTTCCATATAGAAGGATCCACATTCAATCAGCTCATATTAAGAGAACAATCTCATCTGTTAGGTACTACTAATCTGGTGTTATTGTAGGTATGGCAACAGTAAAGCATAATGGCAATACAGGTGTCTTGATATGGTCTACATGACATAAGGCAATAAATGAATGACATGTTTTCAAACCAATGGTAAATATTTGTTCATTCCTACATTACAAAGGTCTTTCAATGGGCAGTAACCACGGATTACAGATTTGACCAAGACCAGGCATAATGCATGACCAAGTAATAGGTGTTTAAATGTATTGGAACCCCTGATGCAGTATTTCAACCTGAATAAATGGTATCAGTAGAGAGTTGGTTTCCTCTTTACTGCAGCAACAGCCTCTGCTTTAACGTCACTGCTGGGAATTGACACAAGAGCATTTATGAGGTCAGGTTGTGGTTGAGTATTTACCTCTGGCTCACAAACGGCAGCACTTCAACTCATCCCAAAGGTATTGGATGGGGCTCCATCACTCCAGAGAACACAGGTCTCCACTGCTCCACAACCTTGGCATTAAGCTTTAGGGATAGTAATACAAGGCGCAAGGGCAAACACAAGACATATTTCAATACATTTCTGAGCATAAAGTGAATAGCACAAGTCATGAGAACGTAAAGCGCAGCTGTGTAAACATGAGGCTGAGAGGAGAAGGCCGCCCTGCCCACAGCCGTGGAGAGAGAAAGAGAGAGCGGTGGAGCCTCAGATACAAACAGAAGCCTCCAGAAATCTCAGCATCGCGCCTCTTTTGTTCTGCTGCTGGAGCGGGAGGAAGGGGGGGGGGGGGGGGGGGTGCATGTCAGACTCCCAATCATTGCTGTCTCTCTCCTCACCCTCTCTCTCTCTCTCTCTCTCTCTCTCTCTCTCCCTCCCTCTCTCCTTCTCTCTCGCCCGCACACACTCCCTTTTCTCTCACTCTCTGTCTCTGTCTGTCTGCTCGAATGGCAAATCCCCGCTCCGGAGGGGGAGATCACCATGGCGACGGTGCCTTGCCTTGCATGCCTGTAGATGCTGCAGTGTATAGAGATGCTGTAGAAGCTGTACACTCGCTCCTATGGCAACTCACTCAGGCAGAGGCAGAGGCAGAGACATCGACGGGACTTCTGCTCTGTGGAGCTCCAGGGCTGTGGGATGTGCGTGATAGCATGGCAATGAGGGTCACACACTGCAGCAACAGCAGGCCAGAACCTCAATAAAAAAGCCCATGGCATTCAGACCAATTAACGTTGAAAGAAACAAAGGGAAGGTGATCTTTGATAGACTTATATGAGACAGAGGCATCAAATTCTCATAAAAAAAGAATTTTATATATTTATATATATATATATATATATATATATATATATATATATATATATATATATATATATAATCACAATTCTATAATAAAACAATAATTTAAAAAAGTAAAAAGCTAAAAGTAAAAGCTGTTAAAGTATATATTTTCTTTACTGAACCATAATAAATAATAGTTACAATAATAATGGAATTTTATTTAGTCAGTATGTAGGTTTCTAAATACACAAAGTTACTGAAAATAATTTAAAAATCAGAAAATCAAGGCGATCAGGAAAAACAGGACATCAAGCAATAAGAAGATAAAAAGCTGATTATTAATCATATAGCTCCATTCCTCAAATCTGATTGGTTGACTCACATTTTGAAGCTCTCATAAATATGGAAATATGCCTGTAACCTTACAATAACGGAATTCTTTATTAATGCACCATTATGTGGCATTACCAGGCACCAGTGTGTATATTACACATATGAATTGGACCTGTACTAAACACTCCCTAAGTTTTGTTAAAACATCTTTTCTTTCATCTTATACTTATACCATCTTATATAGTAACATGCTATCAGGCTCCGCAGTTATTATAGATATTCAATTTAAGGCTTTGCACTGAAGTGCTGGAGACCTTACTGTAAGACGGCAGCATATATTAGGAAGTACAAGCTTTAAATTTTCATGTTATGTTTTTTGGTACATTTGCCTAGTTTGACCAGTATGAAGCCCAGCATGGGAAAATTACTATGTGGTCCTATAACCTTGATTAGATCACAGTGGTATTCTAGCAGAAATGAACAATGTAAGAAGCAGCCACATATAAGCATTTAACATCACTTTTATAAAGTGTATGAAGAATTATGTTAAGTTGCTGTGTTATTGTTGTTGAAGCAACACCTTGCTTTTGCTACTTTTGTCTAGAATGTATATGTAACTGAAAGTAATAAATATAATAATAATGTACAAAAATCTATATTAAATTATGGGAATATATATATATATATTTAATTATATTTATATATAATTTTCTTACAAATAAAAAGTATTTTTGTGGTATTGTTGCAGTATCTGTGGCTATAACCAAACAGAAAAAATAGGCTCCAGCAAATTGTTGTAGATTCCTTACTTTCTTTCTTTCTTTCTTTCTTTTTTTTTGACATTAGTAGAGTTCATCAGAGCATTTGTCCGCCAGGAGCAGTCTGTGGCTGAAGTCATTATTTCTCTCGGCAGCACTGAAAGGCTCACAGAATCTGTCTCTCCTCCTCTCTTTCTCTCTCTCTCTCTCTCTCTCTCTCTCTGCGTAATTACAGCAGTCCCACTCAAACCTTGCCTGCACTGCTTCCTCATTCAAATGTGGTTTAATTACCTGTGGAATTTTAATTGGCGTGGCCTGCCAGTGGGAAACGCAAAGGTGTCCAAGGTCATTGTGAGTGGCTCACGAGCGCTCTCCCCCACACAGACGCTGTTGGCTGCCTGCCCACCAAACACAGCACACCGCTCCGGAGCTCATATGTTCCGCACGTGTGGCATACGTAAATGAGGCAGATGAAGACACCGACTAAGCCGAGAAAAATTGAGGTGTGCCATCGCAGGCAATAAGTGATCTGTGTTGTTTTAAGGACGGCACAGACTCAGTTTATTATCAGTGTCATCGCTGTCAGTACAGAATCTCACCTTTCCCAGATAGTAACAGTATATTAGAAGGCAACATGCTCTTAATGTACGTTAATGTGATACAGTTTAATTCCGAGTCATTTTGGATCATTATTTGGATCATTTCCATTGATCCATTATCCATGAGATGTTCCCACAATGAACAGGGAATTTGCCATTTTCCAATGGTGTGAACACTGAAAAAAGAGGTTTGTTATGACGAGGATAAGAGCTGGATCCATTCTTACCATTAAGCATTAAAGCGCATTGAGCACATTTAACTCAAAAGAAAAGTCCTAACTGCCACTTCGGAAGGAAAACCCAAACAATATACCTCTTCTACAACATCACCTCCACATGTGACTGTGGAAGGCGGTCAATTCCATTCTGTGCCACCCTTCACGTTTAATAGGAGGCTGGCCTGCTGTAGTCGAATCTTTCTGCATTATTCATGAGCAACACGATTTAGTGAATGCTTAGCCCATTATACTGTTAGGCAGGAATCTGTTATTGCTGGTGGTCCTGATTTGTGCCCATTAGGCTAGGTTCCTTTGTAGAACAAGTCTAGGCTGTTTTACAGCCCAGTAACTCCTAACCAACCGTGTGAGGTGCTCATGTGAAACACAGGGCAGTAAAGGTCTTCAGGACACTTAACCTGTCAATTTTCTTGTGGATAGTCCAGTTGTGCCCAGTCCTGGTCCTGAAGTAGCCTTGCTCTAGTCATTTTAATGCATTCCCTGTTGTAACAAGGTAGTGTTCACCTCATGAAGGGCTTATTGATGACTTATAATAAGGTGTGCTCGAGTAGGGAGAATGCTTAAACATGCAGGGCAAAATAACTCAAGGGAAACACTTTTATATGTTAACACAGTCAAATAAGCACCAGTTTGCTGGGGGGGGGGTTGTTTTGTGATCATCACTGCTATGTTGTAGTAAGCCACAGAATAGAAGAGGAATTGCCACTGTAGTTTCGTCACAGTGTTATAACATGGTGATAACACCTCAAGTGTTCTGCTGCTTTTGTATGATAAGTTTGCAAAGTAAGCCTTAAATACAGTTTGAAGTATGTCATTTTAATGATGACCATTTCTCCCATTAGAATAGTTCCAGTAGCTTGGAATAAAGTAGCCATTGTTGTTACTTAGCAACTGGTTGAGTGGCACAGATATAGCAAGTGCTTTTATCACATATTATGGTGTCTCTGCAACAGGGACTTTTAACTACCTAATTTTAAAGAATTCCAATTTCAAAAGTATATTTTTGCTTTTTGACATAATTTGACTCTGGCAGTTGTTCTTTACACTGTCAGAGTGTCAAGATGGATAAACAATGTTCCGTTGAATGTTTTCTTCTAAAGTATCTGCTCAGTTTGGGAAGGTTTTTATGTGACAGAGTAATATGTCAAATTTTCATTTAAAAAAATTGAACACACAAATCCCAGGTTATGATGCTTGCTAATAGCAGGAGCCAGAGTCTGAGAGAGCACAATTGGTATCGCTCTCTCCGGGTGAGTAGTCTCTCTCTCTGGGTACCTGGCGCTTTCCTCAGAGCGCATTGGTTGCCCTGATGTTACAATGGCGGCAATGACAGTGTCAGGAGCATTGCATGCAATAGGGAGAGAGTACTAATGAGTGTGTTGGATAATTGGCTGCCAAAAATCGGGAAGAAAAATTTTACATTTTATTTAATTTATCAAATTATACATATATATACAAAACCCCAAAATGATTAATGATCTTTAAAGCAATATGGGATATTGGACATAACACAATATGTTGCAATAAAGACACAGTGACACAGTAAAGTCTTTTGATATATTTATGAAAAATGTTTAAAATTGATAATTTACTGCTTTTCTGTCAAGTCAGATGCACCTAGATGAGGTTTCCCACACTACCATTCATGTGCTCCTAGGCCAAATTGTGTTTTCATCAAATGCTTGCCTATTTTCTGTAGCAGTAAGTCTCTCATTGTTAAATTCACTTATGTTCTAATGCTCAATTGCATTGCATATAAGGTAACCTTATGTTCCCTCCTTAATATTTAGCAGATTAGAAGTGTTGTCTAGCTGAACATGGTCATTTCATTAGAATGCATGTGCACATTCTAATAATATAGTAACTGCCATAGCAACTGATGAAAGTCCTGATTAACACTTCTTTACTTTAAATAGTTGAGACATTTCTCCTTTACAGTATTCTGTTCTTTCCCATGCCGAGTGAGAATGTGGGTAGACTTGTAAGAGTAGGTAGTGTGCGCTTGCATGCCTGTGGCTGCAAGTACACATTTTTGATTCAAAAATGGGAATGTGCGCTTGGCCTTTGAATCTTCCACAGCCAATGTCTTAGCCAGGGGTTCATTCCTCAACAAGGGAGCAGCAACCTTCACCCCTCTTGACAAGCCACAAATGAGCCCTTTCATATGGAAATGGAGTAATTGATTTCCTGAATTCCACATTTAAACCGTGCATAATTGCACATGCTGTTTTGGAGCAATTAAAGCGGAATTTCTCAACAGCTAATGATTATTAAGGGATTTGTGTAATTGAGGGCTGTTTGAATGAGCTTTGCTTTCTACATTCTGGAGGTTGAGTCGAGAAAAGGGGCTGGGCGGATTCACAAAAGTGCTGTCTTGGGGGAACAGAGTTCAAGCGGTGCCTGCGTTTTCATGAATAAAAGTGCCAGTGGTTATTTATGCTGTGCTATGTCTTTAAACAATTCTAATATTTCTCTGTCTCTGAGGGGTTCGCTCTGACACAGACGCTCCATAGCCATTTAACTTTAAGGCATGCAACGTAAAAATGGATTGCGTTCTATTGCGTTCAAAGCTGTGTGGGTTTTTTTTAACAATGACTCAGTGAAACTCAGTGAAAAAAAAAGACAAACCTTTTCTTTCCAACCTTTATGTGCTTTCTACAGTGTCTATGGATGCCCTTTGGCCAAGAAGAGGAAGAGCCAAGAGAAACCTCCGCAAGAGCCAGCCACCAAGCAGCGGGCCTTTTTAGCCATGGCTGACGGAGAGGTGGCGATGTACGAGGGCTACGAGGTGGACGCCATGGATGAGGGCGAGGAGAGAGAGCAGGAAGAGCTGGAGGAGGAAGTGGAGGAAGAGGAGGAGGAGGAGGAGGAAGGCGATGAGGAGGAAGAAGAGTGCTCCGAGCCTGGGGAGGAAGAAGAGGAGGAGGAGGAAGAAGAGGAAGAGGAAGGAATGGTGGAGAGGGAGGAGGGAGAAGAAGTAGAGCACATGGAAGAGGAGATGGAGGAGGATGAGGAAGTGGTGGGGCAGGACGGAGACGATGAACAAGACGATGACGAAGAACAAGAAGAAGACGATGACGAGCATGAGGAGTATGAAGATCAGATTCATCAGCGAGGTGAGAATTATTCTGTGCTAGTGTGTGAAAGGGAAAATTAAAGGCAAGATTTGGTTTTCCCAAATTTTTCACATATCTCTGTTTATTTAATTTGTGAAAAATTCACACTCTTAAAAATGTGATGCTCCTTAATAGAACACTATGCTAATTTAACATTTTTCTAACCTAGATCATGCTAGTATGTTTTAAGGCATAGTAATTCCTGGCTTTGATTGGTGAACAACTGTTACATTCTGTGGAGGTTCTTTCAGTTTTAAAAAAGTTTCACACCTGCATGTCATTAAATAAAATGACATGCAGGGTTCTTTAGGGAACCAAAAGGATATCTGCTAAGCCACTGCTCCAAAGAACCCTCCTTAGCACCTTTATTTATATAGTGTAAACGTGTGTACACTAGCACTTATAACAGGGCTGGGCTATTCCGATCCTTCATAGTTGTATGCTATTCCTGCTCAAGCACACCTAATTCAACTATACTTGCCAGTTCAGTAGGTCTGTTATAACAGAGTAGGCAGCAAACTGTTGCCCACCACTGTTTTACATAATATAAAACCCAATTTGTTGCAGATAAATAATTGTAATATGATTACTCTGACTTGTAGCACTGTGCTCTGTAGAACCCATTTTTAAATGTTTTTTTATTTTTTGAGGAACGATTTACAAAAGGCTTTACAGCATAGAAAAGAGCCATGTAACCAAGCAGAGAACTATTCAAACTTTCATTCTGGATGTAAGATGTGATACTCTATCTCACTGAAGTGGAACCCTTAACGCTACATCTTTAGAATTGTTAGCTAGACAGCAAAGCTGTACCATATTCCGTTGCAGTATTTTGTTGCATTGCCCTTGTCTTGGCTTTGAGGTACATTTATACTTTTGTCCCTTGGTGAACAAAAAATGAACATTTACTGATTGAGTGTTCCATATAGACCATTAACTTTACCAGAGAAAAATTATTTTAAGGTGTCCAGCATTAGAAATATGTGATTGCGGTGTAACATTGATAAAAGTATGTGTCATATTTGAAAAGTGGGGGTAAAATCTAGTGCTGAAGCAGATAGCTAATCAAGAAGTTTGGGTGAATAGCTAAGTACAGTATATCATTTGTCAATAACTTTTAGAGATTCTCCAAAACTTTAAATATGATGAAGTGTAGCATCAGCGTAAGCTTCAGAGTATGTGCGCCTATAGAAAGGGAATCATGTTAGAACTGCATCCCTTATATACATTGTGCCTCATTTTAGGAGACCTTCAGTAATTGAATTACTGGCTTGATTTAAGTTGATTGAATTGAGTTGATTAAAGATGTTTGCATCTGTAGTCTTGTTGCTGATGCCTTTTAGCATGTGCCAAAACAGGGGTCAGTGAATGTAAATTGATCTTACAGCCGTCACACAGCTAATTATAATCTCATGATCTTTAATAACGAATTGACATCTTACTAAAACAATGAAAATTTCGTTCTTTCTCATTCATTAATTTCCTAAAGTGGTCAGGTGTTGTTTCAAGCCACTTAATTGGCTCAATTACAGTCAAATCATTGCACAGTCTGCCATGGACGAGCGCCACTTAGTATTCTGGTTAGGCCACCGTGGAGAACGGGGAATGTCCCCTCACTCCCCTCTTGAACTTGGGGAGCGGCAGATGTGACTGCTTGCTTAGTATGCGTCTCAGCCTTATTCTCCGACTTCCTCAATCGTTTCTGACAGTGCCTTCCAGAGCAATGGAGAGAGGAGGCTCTCTGAGTTATTAACTTTGGCCCCCCTCCTTACACGCGCATTGCCATTCTACAGGAGGTGTCAAATACACTCAGCCCCCCTCCTCCCTCCGCCTGCTCCCCTCCCTTCCCCTGTGGAAACGGGCTCCTCCTGAGGATATTTCTGGCTCCAGAAACGGAGCACCTCATCCTCTGCTTATCCCTGCAGTCTCATCCTGTCGTGTCCCAAATACAGGCAATACTGAAATCTCTAAAGGGAAATAGGAGATTTCCAGAGCTGGCTGCTCTGCTTACATGTCACCGAACAAGGGAGAAAACCGTTTCTCACAATATATGGATGTGTTGGATGTGTTTACAGGCAGATATTTCAGACAGTTATTATGGTATCTATAAATGGATAACTTCTCTTGCAAGACTGCCATGCATTTCTTGTTTTTTATACATCTCTCTGTGTGTTGTATAACTACCCTCAGTTGTTATAGATTTGTCATGAATGGAATGTAAAAATATAGTTCAGAGACTGTTGCATTTATGAAATGATACTTAGCATTCAGGCCCAAGCTGATCTTGTTGATTTTAAGATCACTAGCCACTTTTAGGCAGGCAGTGCCATCAGTCATTGTAAAATTTTGACATTTCTTATATCCAACTTATCGAGGCACAGTGATTGAGGACAGATTAATTCCATTCCATTTTGAGGAAAGCTCTCTTGTGAGCATCAACCATTTATTTGCCTTGATATGCTTGTAAATTGTTAAACTCGTCCTCTTTTATTAGAGAAAAACTATTCCAGTTGTGGACAATCAAAGCCCAGTCAGATGGTGGAGAAGGACAACAACAACAACCTGTCTAATGAGGAGTATGAAAACTATGACGAGCTGGTGGCCAAGTCTCTGCTGAACCTGGGCAAGATAGCAGAGGACGCCGCCTACCAGGCCATGACAGAATCGGAGATGAACAGCAGTTCCTCCAACAGTGCAGGTGAGGAGGACGATGATGAAGATGAAGAACACGGCAACCGGAAAGGTGACTTAAGCGTGGACCTAGACAGTGATGTGGTTCGGGAGACGGTGGACTCTCTGAAGCTTCTGGCCCAGGGCCATGGGGCCGTGCTGCCGGATGAGGGCTTCCCTGAGGCCCACAATGGCCAAGCTGAGGAAAACGAGGAGGAGGTTTGTCTCAGCAGCTTGGAGTGCCTGAGGAACCAGTGCTTCGACCTGGCCCGCAAGCTCAGTGAGACGCAGCCAGCCGAACAGCAACACATGATGCAGCACCAGATTGAGCACCTGCAGCAGCAGCAGCAACAGCAGCAGCAACAGCAGCAGCAACAGCAACAGCCACTGCTCCACATGCCCCGATATGAAAGCTGCCAGCCTGCCCCCATGGAGCAGCCCAGAACCTTGGAGAGAAGTTACTCAGACATGGTCAACTTGATGAAGCTAGAGGAGCAACTCAGCCCACCAAGGGGATACCAAGCCGGTTGCGTGGCTGTCCAGGAAGGTGACGAAGACACCACATCTGTGGCCTCAGAGCGTTCCGATGAAGCCTTCGACATGACCAAGGGTAACCTATCCCTGCTGGAGAAAGCCATCGCGCTGGAGTCGGAGCGGGCCAAGGTCATGAGGGACAGGATGCTGCCATCGGAGCATGGGTTAGTCCGCAGGGACCATCACCGACCGCATGGGGAACATAGCCCCAGACAGAGCAGCGGAGCGGAGGAGCGTAAAGCCCGACTCCACCACGACGGGGCAAAGAGAGCCTATTATCCTAAAGGTAATAACATCCATTACTGAACTATGCTGCCTTTATGTACTGGTCAGAACAACACAAATTCAGAATTCCAAGTTTCATTCATTGCTTTCTAATTAGAGGTGGCACAATACTAATTGTGCATCTAAAAATAGGCTGTCATGCTCAAACCATTAAAACACTCTGGTTCCCCACAGAAAGAATCTAACAACATCACGTTACACAGTAAAAGAGTGTGCAATTTCAGGCTGGGTTTGTTACAATATTCAAATGAATTTATTCTCTTTTTTCCATTTAAAATTCAATCCAGCATTTTCAGTTGATATCAACCAATACCATTATCCATCAATATTGATACGCCATCTCTAATTCCAGAGGTGGAAAATTAAATGTTGAGCTTAGGTATTGTTTTGGAAGGCATGCACTTTACCTGATAATAATAAAAATATCTTGAATACTTAAATTAAATTATCAAAAGATAAAACATACTTTTCAGTCCTTATATTTTCATTTAGACCTTCAAAGTGCACATTTTAAAGCTCAAGAGATTTTTAGCTTTTTCTCTTGCTCACTAGTTGAGTTCCCGTGCATTTATATTGAATGAAACGGCCTAGAACTATGCACATTTTTGTGCAAGGACCAGGCAGCTTAGACGCAACTTCACACATGACCAAACCGTGAAATTTAATTGGTCTGTTACTTACTTTCCACCTCTGCTTTTATTTGACAATCAAACAGTAGTTTAGTTTCTCTGTACTTGTTACACGTCTCTCTAATTTAAATGCTGTGCTGTTTAAAATATGATGGAACTGCTAGTCTTAGTGTTAGCTAGACAGCTAGCCATACAGTACAGACATATTTGTACAATATTGTCCCTCATTGTAAAAATGTACAAAAAATGCTATCAGTGTTTACAAATATACAGTATTTGTAGTCTAGTTAATTTAAAGATTAACCCAGACACTGAAATTACCCCCTAAATGTGCTTGAAAGGAACTTGTTCTTACCAACAATGCAGAAGCACATGATGCTAACAACCAGTGTCAATCTTTTCTGTGGAGTCCAGATGTTTATGTCTATGTAAATGGAAAATGCACTCAACTGGAGTGCAAGATTTGGGATGTTCTCACTCCCTCTGCCTTGCATTCAGTCTTAGCCATTTTAGCTTGGTTTCCAACGCGCTGTGTGTGTGTGATAGCTGCAGGACTCCATGAGTGGGACAGACGCATTATTCCGGCCGCTCTCAGACACTCAGATAGCAGTGGCAGTGACAGCGGTAGCGGCAGCAGCTTATGATGTTAAAATGGGCCGGCATGGTAACATCAGAAGCTCGCCTTGTCAGGCATGAGTAATGGCAATCTGCACGGCCCGTTAGGACAGCAAATCTCATCCCTAGGATTCTGTCCATGGCCTATTTCTCCAAATCCACTTCAATTCACACCCACTGCCACTGGAGGAAGGAGCCATCTACGCTATGAGCCCTTATTATTATCCATAAGAATCTGCCAGGCTGTATCAGCTTAACATCTCACAAAGGGTTGTTACAGCGCTAAGAAACGGCTTCCTCCTCTGCTTACCTCTGGATACTGTCCAATGTAATATATAGCTTGTCTTTTTCCAACATATCTTAGCAATCTTCTTGCTGTATGAAGCAATAGCCAAATAGTCTAGTTATTAGGAACCTATTTTTTACACGGGGTGCTGGCTTTTTATGCTATGGTTGGTAAAAGAAGATTTTCGTATTAACAAAGCTTCTTCAAGTTATTGTGAATACATGACCAAAGCAAGTAATGAAGCTATCCAAAACTACAGTATAAAGGAGAGTTCTACGGTAAGGCATTCTTCATGTCTTTTAAGCACTTGGCTGGTAATTATGAGGAAAGTGCCATGTCTAGTGTTGAACAGTGAACAATCTCTTCAGATCAAAGGTCAAGTTAAGATTCATTACTGTTTGTTAGTGTCACCACTGAAGGACGGAATTCAGTGTCACCACTGAAGGATGAAAGGATATTCAACAGTTATGTAGCACCAGTGCAGTGCATGTGGTGAGAACCATAAAGTATTTGAGTACAGATACACAAAAAAGACTTGCTCTGTAACATTTAATGCTGGCCTACATTTGGGTGGCATAGATATTGTACATAATCTCTGAAGAAATCACCAGAAACCCCATGATACAATATGGTCGGCATCTGATTCTACTGTGTGTCTATTTTTTTAAAGGCTTGCACTGTGTTATGGACTGTCATGTAACATTATATACATATTTCAATAAATTGTGATTCATTTCTTTTAACCAAACTTTTCAGCTCTCTGTTATGCATGATGCCACCACTGCTAGGAGGGTCAAGGCTAGCATATTCTTCATCCGAGTCCGGGCCTTCACATCTTTACAACCTGTCACTAGTTCGACATCATTACACAGCTGAACACACGTGTTCCCCATGTAATCACTGAATAATAACCATTAGGATGTAATAAAAGTAGTCATTGTTATTCAGAGGTATTTATAATGACAAGTGAATGCAACAGTGTTATTCACTGTCCTATTCAAGCACTCCTAATAAAGGCACTGCCAACAGAAGAAGGTCTCACCAGATAGTTTTTTTTTATTTTATTTTAACAGTATTTTAGACATAACATATTGGAATGCTATGGATTTTTTTCTCCCATCACTACTGCCAATAATGTTGTATACCTAGACACTGCTCAGTAGTCCCATGCTAAATGAAGAAAATTTACTTACTCTAGATTACATTCTGTAATAATCAGAGAATCCTTGATGATTTAGGACAAATACTAGTCTTGATCTGCTCCATGATATGTCTCAAGAAAATAATTATGTGTGCTAAACATACATACATCAAATCCCAGGCCACATTAAAGGATAAGTAACACCAAAAGCATAGAGCCAACCAAAATCTCCAGCAATGTGGGAATACTACAGTTTTTCGCCATGCAGAAAAATTAATTGAGTTGTCATGAATTTCATAAGCACTGATTTTTTGAAAGTTACCAGTTGAAGACATCTGGCTTTGTTCTTATCGTTTGTATTAAAAGCAAAGCCAAATGTTGGACCCATTTGCTCTCTTCTTCTGTATTGTATGGGCCAAAGATCAGATCAGATGTCACAAACACATGTGCCAGATAGACTGAACCTTCCAAGGTAATTCAGGGTAGAGAAACTGGCAGTTTTTTCACCTAAAGAAGAAGAGCATGTGCGTATGGAGGACGTCCTGATAAGCTAGTTTGACAACAGGCCTAGTCATTCTATATTATCTCCTTGATAATGCACATTTTTAATGAAATTGCATTCTGGAGACATTAGAAATTAACAATTGAGCAGTTTGGGGGGGGTTGCCTTATTGAGCAGACAAAGCAGATGTGCAACTCAGATTCAGTCAGTTCTCTTTACAGCTTCTCAGAGTTATTTGAAAGGTGGCATCCTCTAGCAGTGCAGTCCTGAGAAGTTGGTGGTTGGTGTACTGTAGTGGGTGACAACACTGCCATTCCCATAGCAGACTTGGGTTTGATTCCACAGACTTGCCATGCTACACCAATAAAAATCTGTGGGCAAGACTTTGTATTCTGCATTTTTTACTCTGCATTTACACTCTATGGCTCCTTGAGCGATTCCAAAGAAGAAGCACTTTTGGTTCCATAAAGAACCATGTTTTGGATAGAGATGTGTAATTTTGAAGAACCACTTCTTCTCAGAATGTTTACTTGACGAACGTGAATGTTGTTTACCAATGTAAGTTCTTCACACTCCCATTACAAGCATGGTTCTTTATGGAAACCAAAAGTGCTTTCTTTTGCTTAAAGAACCCTTTGAAGCACCTTTATTTTTAAGATTGTAAGTCTCTCTTGATAACTGCGTCAACCAAATACCATTAATATGAAGTAACTGAGCTTTTCACAAACTATTCTACTGTCAATTTGTGCCAAACCTACAAATTAAAATAGGTGTCCACATACATTTGTGCGTGTAGGGTGCTTTTGGCAATAATTGTGCTGGTGTAATATGTTTGATTCATGTGGAAATGGAGTACATCTGAATTTGTCAGCATTGTATGATTGTATACTTTGAGAAAGTAGCAATACAATAATATGTGTACATTTTCTTTCTCGTGTGCAGATTCCTCAAGAGGTGAAAAAAAAGAGAGTAAGTGTCCCACCCCAGGGTGCGACGGGACGGGCCACGTCACAGGCCTGTACCCTCACCACCGAAGTCTGTCTGGCTGCCCTCACAAAGACCGCGTACCACCAGAAAGTAAGACCACTCAGCTTTTAATGCCTTGTCTCATTCTTACATCTGCACTGATTGTGGTTGTAGTTACACCTCCAAGAAGTAGGAGTGTGCTCTTGCGTTTGTTTGGCACATGCTCAGGTTTGCTGTTGTGTTTTATTTTGTGGACTGTGTTTATTTTGCGTGGTCACTCTTTGCTCTAGCGTCAGTTAGTTTCACTTCATGACTGATCACACAGGAGTATGCGACTGTGTAATATGTGACTGTAAACGCAGACAGGAACGAGCTTGCTGTGTTCCTGTGTTCTGAGTTACTTTGAACTGGGTGATCTGCATGTCATTAAAAGGTGCTAATGAGGGCTTGAAGGTTGCAGGATGGGCCTGTTACGCCTTAAACAGTTTTATTTATTAGGAATGCATGAACATTTGCTTATATGTGTGTTGCATAATCTAAAGGAAAGTCCAACCAATACTTCAAAATTCTGCTTGTTTACTAAACATAAATGGAAATTTTGCCCCAGATCTCCCACATTATAAATCACTATGTTGAAAGCATAATGAAGTTTCTACCATTATGTAGACTTTGGATTAGAACTATTTTGAAAAAAATGGTGAACTTTTCCTTCAAAAAGTGAAGCCCATTTGTTCTTGTTGGTCTTGGAGAAGCAATTATTCTAACTAAACAGGATGTTTCTCTTTGTAGTCCTATTACACTGCCTCACTGTAAGCTCAGCTTATAGCAGCATGCATGCATGCATATAAACATTATATTCTACTGGAGTGACATTGCATGTTACTAACACATGTCCTTGCATGTCACTGCATGCTGTTCTTTCTCTGCATGCCTCTGCATCTTCCTTCTCATCAAGAGCATCACATTTAATGGTGTCAGCAGACTAATTCAAACTAATTCAAGCTAAATAAAAGGCAAGGCTTTTTACATGGGGTGTTCCTAACCTACACTGTCTCTGGCCTTCTCCTATCTGTCTTTCCTGAAGTTCTTGCAATGCATGAGAATGTTCTAAAGTGCCCCACGCCTGGCTGCTCGGGACGCGGCCACGTTAATAGCAACAGGAACTCCCACCGCAGGTGAGTGACTGCACCCGGCCGGAGGGGCTGGAGGAGCTGTCAGTTCAGTGCTGTGCAGGTTCAGGCTTAGGCTGTTTACAGCATGCATGGACATTAGAAAGCCCTAGTGTTTGGGTGGAGGTGTGAATGAAGGGAGGAGAGCTTTATATGTGTGTGTGTCAGTGTTGTGGAGTCTGCCTTTCTGAGATTTGTTGGGAAATCTGGGGAATTGAGGCTTACTGCCTAGGCTTGCTTGTCCTAAAACTTAGACCTTAAGATGCACTGCTTTTCTCATACACATGCTATTTCTTTTTTTCTTCAGAGAGATCAGTTTTGTGTGTCTCACACACAAAGAGTGCTAAGGTACACATACATATCCATAAACCTCTTTATAGTGGGATGTGCGAATTTATTTGTAAAGTGTATTGGACCATATTTGGAAAAAAAAATCTCAGATTTCTTTCATTTAAACCTTGAAGATAAAAAAAGGTTTGACTGTATTTCTAGGTAAATGTTAAAATTTAAACACATCACATTCACACCTATATATATATATATGTGTGTGTGTGTGTGTGTGTGTGTGTGTGTGTGTGTGTGTGTTTTGAGTCTTTTCCACTGAAGCTTGTGGTCGACTTTCAGGTGGATCTGATCTGTTCATCTGAGGATTTTGCATACACATATAGTGTCTAGGTTAGGTGCACCATACATATCACTGTCAGAATTTTTTACCTTAATAAAATGAGCTATTAACATATTTTGGATGAAAATAAGTATTTTTACAATATATAACCAAAATATGAAACTTACAAAGCAGAGACACAACAGAAAAAAAGGTAATCATTAAAAAAAGAAATACATTATATATATATATATATATCTTTTTTATTATTATTATTTTGTTATATAAAAATCTAAAAGGATTTTTAAGCTAGTTATGAGAATGTTTCTTAATTAAATAAATATTTACATATCTCCTTGCAAGTAAAATATTCTTACAATTTGCAACTAAAATAAAAAATGTAAAAATAGGAAATATTGCACAAAGAAATATTGCTAAGAACAGTAATGGCAGAATGGTAGTGGATTGCACTGTATAGGAGTCAATAACATGTTTGACTATAGTAAAATGTGAAAATACAGGCTGGGACGTTACTGGGATATAAGTGGGCTGCACTTAAATATTTTAGGGTTTTTTTAATATTCTTACAAGTTACAACTAAAAAAAACTCACTCATTTTACCCACTGTTAGAATGCTATTATTAAACAGTTATAAGGAACACATAGTAGAATGGTGCACAGCTGTATCTCCTCAAGGTAATCAAGAATGCACACCCTCCTCACACACACAGATACAGACACACACACACAAGCAGTTCCCCTTGTGCATACTGCTCTGATCTCCCGCTCTCTCAGACACAGGCACACACACACCCTGTTCCCCACTCGCAGCCGCTGCAGGCCATGTTATATGGAACAGCTCCTGTGGGACAGACTCACACCCACTGAGCAGGCATGAAGCAGGTTGAGATGGGGGAAAACAAAACGCGCCAAACAGGGGGAAGGAATTCACACTCACCGCGCTCACTATGCTGCATTAATGTATGTATGTGCATATGCACTTGCTGGCGCTCGTCTCTCGGTTGTCATGGCAACTCTGAGTATTGACAGGGTTCCCACCGTCTACCTGTCACCACCTTTCTCTGCATTCAGCAGCGCAGAGTAAAATGAGCGAACTCGGGCCATTCCGATCTTTTAAGGCATGTGTGACATTGCAGGGCAGTAGTCGAGAGTGCAGGTCTTTGTGTTTGTCGGTTTGTTGTTGTTTTTTTCCTCAAATCCTGTTTATGTGTGTATGTATGCTATGAGAAGAATAAAACATGGAAAGGACAGAGAAGGACTCACAGTGTGTAAAGAAATGTGAGAAGAAAAAAACGGTGAGGGGGGAGAGGGAGAGTCAGAAAGAGAGAGAGGAAGAGGGATGGGGAGAAAGAAATGAGGAAAAAAGTAAGAAAGAGAAAACATTAAGAAAAAGATGTTAAAAAATAATGACAGAGAAAAAAAGACAAAAAGAGATAAGACGGAAACAGAAAGAGTGTGGGAAACTTGAGAAAGGGAACTATGGAGAAAGAAAGTGAGAAAGAGAAATTGAGGGAGTAAAGGAAAATAATGATAGAAGAAAGAAAGAGAAGGGAGAGAGAGAGTACATATAGAGGTGAGTAAATGAGAATGAGAGACAGAGAGATGAAGATGGAGAGACATACAAATGTGGAGAGAAATGGAAAGAGTAGAGGTAGCAAGGGACAACAAAAATAAGGACGGAAATGGACACAGAAAGAAACAGAGTGAGGAGACAGAAAGAAAAGGAACAGAGAGGGAGCGACGTATGGAAAGAAAGCAGATATATACAGCGGTAGGTACAGATATAAAACCAAGAAATGTCATGAAAGAGACAGAGAGAAAAATGAAAAGACAGAGTTAAAGGGAAAGAATTAAGGAAAAAGGTGAAAGAGGCAACGAGAGAGAGCTATGCTCTCAGACCTGTCTGTTATAAGGGTTTCTCTAAAGGCAGTCAGCCAGAGATGCCCAGCAGATATCTGCAAAGCCGTCTCTACATGCTACACAACAAGGCCCTAAGCAATGCATAATTCATACGTAAATATCCCAGTGTTCCCCACACACACACAATGGTCCTGCAAACACTGGAATCAGCTGAAAATGATATCAAAAGAAATAATCCTGCTCTAACTGGCACTGACTCATTTTCACCCAGGTTTATTAACTATTCCTCGCCTTTATTCCTTCTGTGATTCTGAAGTGCGTATGCTTGTGTGTGTGTGTGTGTACCGAGTGTATGTCTCTGTAGTCTGTATGTAGTGTGTGTGTGTGTGTACTTCTGTGGAAAAGTAGTTAACACTGTGGTGACTGCTTTTGCTGCTGTTGCAGTCTGTCGGGATGTCCCATTGCCGCTGCTGAAAAGATGGCTAAGGTTCAGGAGAAACACCAGTCCTGTGACGGCCCCAAGTCCAATCAGGCATCTGATCGTGTGCTGAGGTGATGCCCTCATCTTTCTCACTGCATACACACCAACTCTGTTTTAAGCCACCAGTTTTCACTTGCAGCCTTATGTCTCAGAAGGGACGAAGAGGACTGAGAGAGAGTGTTCACCTAGCATTTTAGCCTGAAGAATGGGGCTATGTGTTTATATATAGACGAACATACGCGCTGGTTGCTACTGGAAATAAATGTGATCATAGGTTTTTAAACACTAAAATTTCTTTATTGACTTATAAATTGTCAGTGCTCTGATGATTCTACTCCCGTCCGAATGTACAGCTCTGTACATTCACCAAGCAAATGTTACCTTAGGTTATTGACCACTTTTCTCCTAGCACAGGGATGGGTGATTCTGAATCTGAAGGCCTGGATTCCTGCAGTTTTTTTTTGCTTTCACTGCTCAAGTACACCTAGTTTAACTCACCTGTTAAAGGTGCTGTATACAATTTCAACCCAATACACTTTTTGAATTTGGCAAATGTTTCCTCACAGTCCACTTGCTTGCAGGTCTGTTTGCACAGTGTAAAAAGTCCAGTGTCCATACTCAGTTCTGGCTCTGTAAATGAGAATATCAACCGTCGTTCTCAAGAATTGTATACAGCTCCTTTAATTGCCAGGTTTAGTAGGTCTGGTAAAGCAGGGAAATGAACAAACTGGACTCCAGTCACCATTGCCCACCCCTGTCCTGGCACATACTAATATTAAACATCTCCAGAATCAGGACAGAGTAGATTCTTCAGAAGAGTTTCTCAACCGTTTCGTTGATCTGGTTGGTAGAATATTTTGGTAGAACATCCTCTCTACACTGGGAGAACATTAGGAGGGTAGAGTCCTGATCGCACAGAATAATTACAGGGTGATTATCATGCCAGTGAGTTCTTGAAATGTGCATGGATGTACAGTTTTGGGCATAAATTAGTACATAAAAAGACTTGACAGTCTTTGGGTGACAGTTAATCAGGTAAGTTATCATGGCAGCTACTTAAAACTAAATGTAGCTTTTCTAACATTTAGCAAATGTTACCACTAAATCTGGTCTGGTCTGGTCATCTGATCTACATTATCAGAAACATTTGTAGTTGACGTTTCAAAACTCTCACACTGTTCAGGAGCAGAAAATACAGCCAGTGACATCACTGACACCGAAAGATGCAACCATATCCAGTACCATTTCCCAGGTAGCTTAACTTGACTTGACGTCTCCGTGTCTTCCAGGCCTATGTGCTTTGTGAAGCAGCTGGAGATCCCACAGTACGGTTACAAGAACAACATCTCTACCAGCACGCCCCGCTCCAACCTGGCCAAAGAGCTGGAGAAGTACTCCAAGACCAGCTTTGATTATGGCGCAAGCTACGATAGCCAGCCTCATGCCTACAGCAAACGTTCCCTCACCCAGAAAAACCATGGACGAGACACTTCGCCCAGGGGATACGATGGTGAGCACAAACTAAATTCTCTTCTGTTTTATTTCTCAGAGCATGTTTAGGCAAAGTATACTAGATATCTGTTCTGGGGTATGTGGCATATAACGGTCTGTGTGTTTATAGATGAGTTTCCTGTTTATGAACATTACTGGGTGGGTGTGCAGCCAGGGGGCAAAAGCTCTTTGGAAACATAGCCGGTCACTAGATTGTAAAATTAGTCAGCGGCTGTAATCAGTACAGATTTCTCACTGTTTATAAAGTTTTGTTGACTCAGTAATAAACTACAGTCTTAGAGTTGGATCTGTTTGTTTGCTTTTCATTTTTTCATTGTTTCATTTTTTATCTTCTGAGATTTTTGCCAAAGAAATGTAATCCCTCTCGGAATTTTAAACATTCTCTGCAGTTCCATCCATCTCTCTCTAGCGTATAGCGAGTACTACTGTCTGCTGCTTTCTGCCCCCTGGTTGCACGTATATCTCTGTGATGACATTGCGCAGAAACACATCTATTTAATTTGGTTAAAAATGCTTTAACCATCAGCAGTGCAAATTCCAGTAGTGCAAGTTTCCCTGAAGGGCCAGATTTGAGGACCAGGATCCAAAACAAACAGGGCACCCTTGTTCTTGTCTATAAAAGCTTTGCACTGGGGCAGCTACTTTACCTGAAGTTAAAAACATTTAAAAAACTCAGATGACCTCATCAAGCCGTGGTGAAGCCATCATTGCAAATTCAGTAGCACAGGTCAATTTTTTACACCAGTGATCTTTCCTCGCTGAGTGGAAAGGCAAGCGTTTCAGAGCAGTGGAGGGGTGGAGTTCCCAAGATGATTTCTGGCCTACAGTAGAAATAGCTTGCCTCCTGAATCTCAATCGAGCCATGAAGTGTGAGTCTGTCAGAGAGTTCCGGTTACAAAATGATCTTGGCGGTGATCTACTTTCCTTCTGTCTGACTGGAAGTGCAAATGTGAAGATGTGGTGAACTCACAGTCCAAGGTCAGACTTGCACTGTTGCAGCTGATAGTTTTATCTAGGGAAATACTGTATGTGCTGTACTCTAAGTGATTCATTTATGGTAGCTCTGCTTTGTAACATGATGAAATTGTAAGTTAGGCTATCTGTGGGAATTTGTGGAAATTACATGGACACTTTATGGGAATTGGCAAGTCAGATCCCCCATAAGTTAGATTACAGGACCTACTCTATTAAAAACATTCCAGCTCCAGCTCCAGCTGCTCATGTGTTCATTTGTACGTTCTAGGTAAAAAATAATGTAGACATTTAACATGACCTGATATCAGGAAGAGTTAAAAAGACTAGAACCCATAGGAAGCTAAGATCTAATAGCTAGGTCTACACTCTGGACATAACACAATCATTCCATAGCCTACAGCAAGACCTTCTGCTCTACTAAATGCAGGCAAGTAGGCAAACCCTTAAAAAAGAAGAAGACTGGACAATAATAACTGAACAGTGATGTGTAAATCAATATAGTGAGTATGAAATGTACTTCACAGTGACATGAGATCATTTTCTAAAGCTCATCTTAACCCCTTTGTTTCTAAAGATGGTCAGTCAGACTGAGAGCACATTTTCTCTACTTAAATTTGAATCCTCTTGGTAAAGTCATTCCTTCTCTTGCAGCTTTTTTCTTTCATTTTTTTTTAATTTTGGGAACCTGTTGAGCAACTGGTTCATGCTGCTCAGCAAATGACGTTATTTAAAAATAAACAAATAAACAAATCCTTTTGGTTATTGCATGAATAATTTGAATGTGTGTGAAGTGATTTAAATGGCTATCATGACCACAGTGTTAATTTGCATTGTCCTAACAGACAAAAGAGAGCTTATATCTTCAGCCATGGTATATTATCCTGCAGTGTTTAAGCAAGTGTTTGTTTGACGGGGAATAATGGATGATATTTTTTCCTGTGGTCTGTGTTCATGGTTCGTCTTCCAAAAGAGTACTTCTGTAGGTGTTTGGTTTTTTTCTTCTGCAATTCTGCGTAGTGTGGAAAATGCTTTTAGTGAAGGTCTTATATCTCCTGTTAACAATGTGCAGCCCTGTGTTTGAAACGTAGATCGCTGTCACACTGCACTCTCTCTCTCTCCCACACTCTTTCTGTCTCTCTTTCTCTCTCTTTCTGTCTATTTTCCTCTTTTTCTCTCTCAGACTCATTTGCTCTCAGCATTCATCATGGAACATCAGACCATCCAATAAGCGAGTCTTGTAGGTGTCTATCTATCTATCTATCTATCTATCTATCTATCTATCTATCTATCTACCTACCTACCTATCTATCTATCCTTCTATGATTGTATCTACCTATCTATGATCCTATCTATCTATCTATCTATCTATCTATCTATTAATGATTATATCATCTATCTATCTATCTATCTCTCTATCAATGATTATATACATCTATCTATCTATCTATCTATCTATCTATCTATTAATGATTATATCATCTATCTATCTATCTATCTCTCTATCAATGATTATATCTATCTATCTATCTATCTATCTATCTATCTATCTATCTGTCAATGATTATATCTATCTATCTATCTATCTATCCTTCTATGATTGTATCTACCTATCTATGATCCTATCTATCTATCTATCTAGCTATCTAGCTATCTATTAATGATTATATCTATCTATCTAGCTATCTAGCTATCTATTAATGATTCTATCTATCTATCTATCTAGCTATCTAGCTATCTATTAATGATTATATCTATCTATCTATTTATCTATCTATCTGTCTGTCTGTCTGTCTGTCCTTCACTTAGCATGTTGTAAGTCTGTTTAGCTGTGCAGGTTGGTATATGCACCTTTTTGCATATGTCACTGTTATATATCTCTGATAGTAACCCTGTTTGTGTGTGTGTGTGTGTGTGGGTTGTGCGTGACAGCAGCTAAGCGCTACTGTAAGACCTCCAGTCCGGCCAGCAGTACGACGAGCAGCTATGCTCCGAGCAGCAGCAGCAGCAGCAGCCTGAGCTGTGGGGGCGGCAGGGGGGGTAGAGGAGGAGAGAGCAGCGCCAGCAGCACCTGCAGCAAGAGCAGCTTCGACTATACACACGACATGGAGGCGGCGCACATGGCCGCCACGGCCATCCTCAACCTGTCCACGCGCTGCAGAGAGATGCCCCAGAGCCTGACCGGCAAAGGCCCTGAACTACTTGCTCAGGTCAGCGCCAACACTCACTCTACTTCTGTGTCTTTGCTCCTGAAATTCCAGGCATATTACTCATAAAGGTGACAAAGAATACATTCACTGAGTATTACTGTTAGTTGTTCTTTGATGTGTAAATAGTAAATATGTGACTTTGATTGGGGTGAGAAATGCACAGATGTGGCTTTACAAGCCTATTTACAACCCTGTTATTTTGGCACAGAATGAAACACTCTGATGTTCCTTTTATGGTGAGATGAGCTGTGTTTTAATTGGCTGGTTTTTTGTCACCATGACAGCTCACAAGAGCCACGTGGCATAGCGTAGGATAGCATAACATGTTTTTAACACTGTAACAATAACACTACTATTTTTTTTGTAATTGTTCCAGAGTCAAACTGGATAGTGTTGTGCAGTAGTGTTTGCTATCTGAAGAGATTGTAGTCAGGTTAGCTTTTAGCCTAGTATGGATACCGGTTCACTTACCGCCTTATGTTATGGGCCACTGGTACAGGAAAAGGGATGGTCACAAGGCCTGGTTTACATTACATTACATTTTTCCTTTAACTAGGGGAGTCTGGTGGTGATGTGCCCACAAAATATCCACAATATAATAACAATAGATTTAGGGTTAGCAGGCTTTTCACTTGTGGGCTGGTTGTATTTAAATTTGGGGGGCGTAGAAATAATGTGTCCAAACTGTTACAGAACAGTTGCAACCGAAATCAATATGTTTTAAAGTTCTGTTTTTGTTTACGTAGGATTTTCATTTGAATGAAGAGACAACAGTGTTTGAGGTTCATAGTATGTCGCTTCCGAAGTCTCCCAGTCAGTTTTTTTTATTGTACTTTACCAGCACTGCCTTGCGTTTTATTTTAGTGTCTCTAAATCTGTCTGAGATTTTGCTGCTCTGTTTGTTGCTCTCATTTTTTATTTATTTAAAGGCATATTCTGTTGCTTACGTAGGGTTGGCCCCAATAGGCAATAATGTACATGTGTACATTATTGTGAATAGCAGAAAATCTGTTGACTTAGGGGATCTGAGGGATGCACTTATAATAGAAGTTGATGTGCAGGTTCCAAAACCTTCTATTGGCTGTTGTCAGCTTTTCTGTTCCTTTTTAAGCACATTTAAATTATCGGTGGTCGGGGGTACTCCATCACATGCTACAGATGAAATCAGACAGATATTGGGTTGAAAAATGGTATTCCTTTAAGCATGCTTGAACCTGAAGCAAGCCATTTATTCCGCTCGTTCTGCCTTCGCACCTCGCTGTGTTGGAGTGCATGGCATAGAGCCTATGTATGTGGGGTGTGGTGTTACAGAGGTGCCTGGGCTGCTTTGACTTGGCATGCTGAGCGCCTGCTATGTGGGTCATCATATGAGCTTAATGGTCTGAGCAGGTCTTGATTGCTTTAGTGACACATCGATTGCAGAGATAATCTGAAAGGTGATAACAGGAGCGTAAGCAACATCTGACAGCAGGAAGAAAGCTGCTGCAGCACTAGCCCACTCTCTCTCCTGCTTTCTCCCTCTCTCTCTCTCTCTCTCTCTCTCTCTTTCATTTTATTCTTTTCATCTCTCCTCTCTCTCTCTCTCTCTCTCTCTCTCTGTTTTGCTCTCTTTCTCTGTCTCTCTCTCTCTCTCTCTCTGTTTAGGACTGGTTGGATCAATGGTGTTTTCAGCCACAGCTCAGGTTTGGCCTGTTGTCCCATTGGGCAAAGTGACCTCTCTTTAAGGACAACAGGGCAAGCTAAAGCCAGGGAGAGAGAGAGAGAGAGAGAGAGAGAGAGAAAGGCAGCATGGCTCTTTGTTTTGGGCACTAATGAGGGGCTATAGATGGAGATGTAGGACAGTGAACAGTGCATCATCCTGCTCTCCTTTTTTCAAAAGGGTGTGTAACACAGAAAAGGGATGACATTACAAAAATAAGCAATTGGTCAGAATGAATGTATACATTTAGGTAGCAATATATTGAACGGACAACCAGCAATTTGCCTGTTACCATGCAATATATGCAGCTATCATACACTGCTTGTTATTGTTTAAAATTGACAAAAAGGATGTTTTCTTTTTGCAAAATAAAACTATATAGAAATAATACATTTTCATTTGTTACATTCACATGTTACTATATGTCTCCTCTTCTACGTAGCTATTGAAAGCTTTAAATCAATGCTTTGGACAGTTTGTCTGCTTTTTCTGTGAGCTATGAGTGAGAAATTCTAAAAATCATTTGTATAAAACACAAGAAGACTTTCAAAGCTAATGATGTGCAAAAGGTTCCAATTTCCTAAATGTTCCCCCTTATTCTTCCTCTCTGTCCTGCCTCATCTTCTTACCTGTCCTGTGTGCTGTAGAGTCCGGATGAGCGGGATGCAGAGGAGAACGCGACTCTGGATCTGAGTGTAGGTCGTGCTGGTGGGCTAGGGGAGGGTACAGTTCTCACCCCGCTGCAGCCTATGTCACCCCAGCGTCAGGCTCTGCTCAACAGCCGCTGCTACCAGATGAGCCCGGCCGACTGCTGGGACCTGCCTGTGGACTACACCAAGATTAAACGGCTGGACGAGGACCAGAAAGAGGTACTGCCTCCAGCCTCCACATGGGAGCACTGCTACTTTATTGAACGGAATACAGATGGTAGGGGGGGCAGGATTGCTCAGTATTCAGTTCACTGTTCTGTGGCACTGTACTGGAGGAGAGTAATCTCTGAAGTGTTAATGAAGCAGATACTAGCAGAACAGATAAAGTAGATAGTATAGACAGTTGCATTTTACATTGTGACAATCTGGAAAGGAAAAGCCAGGGAGGTGGAAGGTATTTTGCTGTGTTATTAAAAAAAGATGGATAGGCCAGTCCACCAAAAGGACACGAGGGACATCTAGTGGTAACGACGAGCACTGCATGCTGAATAGTGATTTATTATTAGTGTATTTTATTCTATAATTCTAAGATTTTATGATTCAGTAAGTATTGATAAAAATGACAACTGGCTTCAGTTATAATTACTAATACATATTATACAGTAACTACTATGAATTATTCAGTAACTTCAATTAAAAATGTTACCTAACATATAAGGTAACATATTAATACATTATTAATAGTTGATCAGTTCATCTTGTTGTATCTTATTAAATTGAATAAATGCTTTTCAGAACAGCTAATCCTAGACAGAAAACAATTATCAATGGAAAAGCCCTTCTTTGCAGTGTAGATCAATACAAAATCCACAGACTGTAATTTATGAATGGCCCATAAAGTTCCTGGTGTGTCTTCTGTCCTTGGCAGGATGAGCTGGACCCCTTCCAGGAGCTGCTGGAGGATCAGCAGTACCCCGGTGAGGTGTCCCTCCCAAGCCCCAAACACAAATACGTTGCTTGCAAAGAGAGCAAGAAAGAGCTCCTCACGTAAGAAGAGCATCCTTGCATTGTTTGTCAAATAAAGAGTTTGGAGAATGTGAGGGTGGTCATTAGATTCTAAATCTGTCTCCACAGGCTCTCTAGCTGCCAGCTGGCTGACAAGGGCATGCGTGGTATGATGGCAACCAACTCACAGGACTTGAAGTAGGCTTTACAATATCTTGTTCAAATCCTTTCTGATGTCCTTCTGTGCTCTGAAGAAATGAGGTCTAGCTCTGTGGGTTCTTGCTTTCTACAGGTGTCCAACTCCAGGTTGTGATGGCTCCGGGCACATTACAGGCAACTATGCCTCACACAGGAGGTAAACACACACATGCACACACACAGGTACACATCCATGCTGTAAAGACCTCATGTAGTAGATACACTACTTCAAATGGTTGGAATCCATGACAAACAGCAGTTTTTTTGAAGATTACTGGTGATAATCGTACTGTACTGTACTGTACTGTACTGTTTCATGCAAAGCTATAAAGATAGTGTGCAACATTTTGATGTGTGATTGAAAACAACTATAAGAATGAAATGTATAATTATTATTACGTAGATATTCACAAAGTTATCTTAAGATGATTCCATATTGACCGAAAAGCTATGTCTGTTGCAGTTTGTCGGGTTGTCCTCGAGCGAAGAAGAGTGGAATCAAAATCATGCACAGCAAGGAGGACAAGGATGACCAGGAACCAATCAAGTGAGTTTTCCACACTGTGCACGTCTTGTTATTATTGTGTCGTGCCGTGATTGTGTTGTGTTGTATTCTGGATACATTTTAGAGCATGTTCAGGCCTCTAAACTCCCCAATGTCTGCAGGTGTCCTGTGCCGGGGTGTGATGGTCAGGGTCATGTTACGGGGAAGTATGCATCCCACCGTAGCGCCTCCGGATGCCCACTGGCTGCTAAGCGGCAGAAGGACGGCTTTGTGAACGGTGCTCCGTTTGCCTGGAAATCCGGCAAGACGGATGGCATGGCGTGCCCCACGCCCGGCTGTGACGGCTCTGGCCATGTCAGCGGCAGCTTTCTAACCCACCGCAGGTGTGTAAGAGAGTGTGTGTGTCAGCAGTGTTTTTAGCAATGTTTAATAAAATTTTAGGTGAGACTCTTTTCATGAAATGTATGATTGACTAGTTTGTGGTGTATAATAATAATGTATAATAAATTGTTATATACAGTACGAATGAAAGGTTTGGACAAATCTGATTGAGTGTACATCTTTATAATCATATTGTGAAATACACTTTAAATGAACAGTTCAAATACTTAAAGTTGTACTTATCTGAGATTCATTGAAACATAGAAATACACCATGTCCCAAAAACACCTGCTTTTACAAATGTTTTTTTAGGATCAAGGGTATTACTAGCCTTCTACACCAGTGCTTCCCATCCCTGGTACTGGTGGCCCCTGTTATCTACATTTAGTGGACCTTCAACCCAAGAAAGAGACTTGTTAACAAGCTCATTAGCTGGATCAGGTGTGTTAGGAGAAGGGTAAACACAACGAATGTGCTTGGGGTCCTCCAGGACTACAGTTCGGAACCACTGCTCTACACGATGCTTGACCTAATGCTTATGTGTTGCTGCTCCAAAACATTTGATTCTATTGGCAGTGCTTCTCTATGGGGATTATATGAGCTGCAAGTGCAAAATGTGTCAGCAATAGATGCACCTGAAAGTAACTGAATTCACTAATTAGAAGGGTATCTTTTGGACATGTATTCTCGATTGCTTTGAAACATGAAGTACTCATTTCTGTTCTATACCATTTAAAGTGTCTTCCTGGAACTGCATGTCCAAATCTAAAACCCATGTTTGTTAGGATAGTATGTATGGAATTTGACACATGCTGTAGATACTGTAGCTCTATGAGCTGTTCTAACACGTATGTAAAAGTATGTGTGTGTATTTTCTTGTGCAGTCTATCTGGCTGCCCCCGTGCCACTTCAGCCATGAAGAAGTCTCGGATAACTGGAGTAGAAATGCTTACTATCAAGCAGCGTGCAAGCAAAGGTACTTTTTCTCTTATTACAGTAAATGTTATAGGACTGCCTTTAGTCTCCCGTAGTGACATCTATGATGGTAGTACACATGGTGACATTAACTAAATGGGCTACTTTATGCTCTTATCTAGGGATCGAGAACGACGAGGAAATCAAACAGCTGGATGAAGAAATCAAAGATTTAAACGAATCGAACAATCAAGTGGAGTCAGACATGATTAAACTTAGGACTCAGGTAAGACATTTTTCCCCATTTCTCATTGTCCCCACAATCATTTGAGTACCTGTAGTCATAGCAACTGCCCCTATTCTTCCCCAGATCACCACCATGGAGACCAACCTGAAGTCCATGGAGGAGGAAAACAAGGCCATTGAACAGCAGAATGACTCACTGCTGCATGAGCTGGCCAACCTCAGCCAGTCGCTCATCAACAGCCTGGCTAACATCCAGCTCCCTCATATGGTACGAGACAGCATAGTACCTGCACCACCCACTCAGCTCTATCATGAATTCATAAATAACCCAGTTTCTTATGAACGGCCAATGATCTAGGATATAAAGGGAAGGTTTTTAGTGTTTCATATCTGCAGTATCTTCTTTAGGGAATGGGTTGGCAATAAACTGAATTCTGGTCTCATTAGTTTTGCACTAGAGCTCTGAGGCTAATACAGCTAACAAGTGATCAAAGCTTGCAGTCTGCCCATTAGCATCATGATCAACATATTTTCCAAAGTAAACAGGCTACAAAGTGGCTATCCAGTGCAATGCAGCATTAATGGACAGTTCAACACGCTTGGAGGAGAACACTACCTGTCAACAGTTACATCAACAAACACATGTCCATGTCGGCTAGCATCTTGCTGACGGGGGAGACGGAGTACCATAATACCCACTTGAGGCCACTTGTGTGTCTTGGACTCCTGGCCATGAATAGCACTAGCTTATCTGGGGATCAAAACAAAAAATATGGCCAGTGCATATGCACATAGTGTGATGTAGTTTATTATCGTTTAGGCATAGAATTTACACAATGATAAGCTTCCTTTACTAGCTCTAGGGCAAAACTAATGAAGTGAACTTCAGACATTAAGCAAGCAAGTAAGCAAGTCACATCACCCTAAAGTTTCCCACCATATAGTGTGAAGCAGCTCTGGACAGTGTTAACGTAGCCCAGGTTTTTGTAATTCTCCCATCTGCTTCTTTATGTATGTTGTTGAGTTTCTCGCAGCTCCATGTGCTTCTGTGCTTAGGCCACTTCCCTTTACTGATCATTCTACGAAAAACAACCTCACTCGTGCGACTGCTTTTCAGTTGAGTAAGAACATGCCCGCCATGTCTGCAGATGCTCATACATTTGCCATGTTGCTCATGGTGCTTCACATTGACTAAGACAGGGTCTGATTGGACAATCCCTGCTCTTCGGCGGTAGTCATGTTGGTAGACAACTGAAAGACGTCCCTTTTGAATATGGCTCCTCAGTTCTCCACCTCCACCTCAGTGAAATGGAACTGAACGCAGGGCTCCTCACATCTCATCAGCATTGGATGACTGTTGCTGTTCTAATTCTTTGCATTCTCCATTAGGAGTCCAAAGCCAGACTGGATATGTAGCGTGTCTGACAATCAACTGTTAGCTTACTGGCTGTACATTTTTCTCTTTTTTTTATCGGTTTGTTTTGTTGTTTTTTTCACACAGAGCCATTTGAAATCTGCAGTGGTTTGTAAGAAAGCTTGATGCCCAGCTAATAGTATTCTCTCTACACCTCTCCCCTGTAGAAACCGGTGCCACTGAAAGAGGCCCCTGTTAAAAATTACTGCTGTTTACAGATGCCCCACAGAGTAAGAGATTCATTTTCCATAGTCTAACTTTATCCTTTTCCTCACTATCATTTTCTTCCCTGTAGCCCTCCTCCTCTCCGTTACACACACAGTAGTGTATATGCATCACAAATGTCCATACATGTTCCCTCATTATTAAATGAATAGCAACAGAATAGCAGCATAACGTGCAGTAAGTTACTCGTAAGTTACCTAGTTCATGCAGTGGTCAAGCTGGGGTTTCAGTATGAGCCATATTTACTTGTTGTTTACATAATGTCTCATGTTATCAACCAAGTAGAATGACATTTAGTGGGCTGGTGCCTGTTGATAAGTCTTTGCCTACCATGACACTGCTACTTTTGTGTTTTTATGTCATTAGTGAGCATCAGTATTGCTGAAACACTCATGTGCATGAAATTCACCACACAGCATGCACTCATAGCACATTTGCCTTTTTTGCTACGTCGTCCATCTTGTGACTTTATCAGTTAAGTGTTAAAGTTGTTCTTCATTAGAATGATTTGCCAGTAGAGTAGAGCTTCCTTAATATATTGCACTTATAATGTACTGCATATATAGCCTGTCCCTATTCCAAGAAGTCCATCCTTCCCTGAAACGTACCTCTTCCCCGTCCCTTTTTCTTTTCTACTTCTCTAATCTGTGCTAAATGACTTTGACTGAACATGCCAACAGCACTCCTGACTCTGGCCATCCTTCACTGACTCCAATCTGTTCCGCAGGAGCCGATGAACGAGCAAAACTTTGATAGTTACGTGAGCACTTTGACAGATATGTACACTCATCAAGACCAGTACCAGAGTCCCGAAAACAAGGCCCTGCTGGAGAACATCAAACAGGCTGTGCAGGGCATCCAGGTGTAGCTCACCAAGCCGCCGCAAAGGTAACGGCAAGTGCTGATCAACAAAAACAAAACAAAAAGGAATTAAGGAACAAGAAAAAAGAAAAACACAATGTAAAAAGTATGGATAACTATTCTGATTTTTTTGCTGCTGTAATTTATTGTATTATCTTGCATTATTTATGATTCTGTTATGCTTTTGAGGGGGAAAAATACCTAACTTATTTGTTGCCTTGCTTTAAAGATAATTACCAATGGCAAATGTTTTGAGGAACATTCATGTTTTGTACATTTTTCATATGACCTGACATAATGTGATGTACTGTTTATAGCTGCTAATGTATGCACATTTTAGTGTATATGTATTTATTAATTGTAAACAAAACCATCCATTGTTTTAAAAGCTTATTGACTAAAAGGGAAATAAAAAAAAAATAAAAAAAAAAAACAAGGAACACTGCAGTGTTGAAGAGAAGCGGTGAAGGGAATGTAAAGGGCAATCAGCTAATAAGCTTTTTCTTTTTGGAAACAAGAGGAGTTCAGTATGTGCTGTGCAGGTCGTTCAATGGATGTTAAATGGTTAATTTTGTAACAATATAAAGGAACTTCATAGAGATTTGTCTTTTTTGTTCAGAGAAACATTTTACAGTGGTCAGTGTGGGCACTCTAATGAAATACATGTATCGCTCTTTGCGCTTTTGTTTGTTTGTTTTTCAAATGGTGTAAAAAAAAAAAAAAAAGACGGATAAAAATGCACAGACACAAACCTCGGCATTTTCGTGAAACATCATGACACGGAAACCCACTTAGTGCGAATCCCGGGATCGTGAGAGAAATGAATATTTCACAACCGAAACCATTCTCGATGTACGTTCTCTAAACGTTATTAGCATTTGGTTTAGGCCATCCACAATGGAAGAAATTTAAGGAGACAATCTAGCATAAATTGTGAATTTATGATCGTAAACTATTAGTAGGTAGTGAGATAGCATATCAGCAATATATGACAATGAATCAATCATTTATTTAGATATGGGATGCAAAAGTTCGGGTATATGCAATTTCTTATTCTTAACATCACAGAAAACTGAGTAATCTTTTTACTAAATGTAAAGTATTAAGTTTTATATAAATCTTTTACTACAATCATGTTTTAGGGTTTAAACATGAGTGATCAAGTCCAAATGGATGAATGCATATGCATTATGATTTTTCATTTCTCATGTTCTGTTTTGCACAGGGACGCCTTCGTTTCCATGTTTTGATGTTTTTATTTATTTGTTTGTTTGTTTGTTTGTTTGTTTTAACAAATACAAATAACAGGGAGGTGCCCAGAAGCCTGAATAGTGGGGAACGTTTTTTTTTTTTTTTGCAGAGAGTAAATCTGTGTGTGAATGTGAGATTAAGTGTGTGTTGGACTTACAGGGTTAATGTCACTATTCATACGTTTTATCATCACATCAGAGTTACGCAGCACTTGTCTTGTAGGGTTGTTCAGTTATCATGTACAAAAGCTTAATTCAGCATCAGATGCAAAAGCCTTTTTCCTCAGACGTCATCATGGACGCGGTAGATTTCCGTTATGACATATCAGAAAATCGTGCATCGAGGGCAGTGTGTTACATTTGTGAAAAACTTGTCATTCATTGTCATATCGCTAATTTTTGGGTTTGTGTCTATGATGAATCACAAGCACTTTAAGCTCGATGAATCACAGAAACTTAAGTGGACGATGACGTGTTGTAGTGGGCTAACGTTCTGTGGGTGCACATTTAAGTATTTATGGAATCCGTGGGTGACTATATGAGCCTAATCAGTCAACCAAAATGGTGTGACTACTTTACATTACCTCTTAACATATAACAAACTACAATATCTGCCAGTTTCCCAAACATGGACTAACCTTGCCGTAGACTCATTTGCAGTGTCAATGGGGAATCACCTTTGTAAATCCTTTTTAGTCTAGGCTTGGGTTACTCTGGGTCTGAGGAACCAGAATCATAGGTCTAAAAGTCTATAGACACCTTCTCACCCAAAGTTTCTTCTGAAATCAAGGGTATTCATGGGGAGTTGTCCTCCTTTGCTGCGGTAACAGCCTCTACAGTAGATGTTAGAACATTGTTGGAGCATTAGCGAGGTCAGATGCAAATTCAGATGCGCATTCTACCTTCCAGCCTACTCCAAGGGCACTGGATGGAGCTCAATGCTGAGGACCCACATACCCCTTGATGCTTGGAATTAGGCATGGTGACATCAGGCAAATGTGTAGCTTCTCCAGAGCATGCCATTCTAATGGGCACTTAAACATCTCTTTCAGCATTGGGTGCATTATTCAGAAGTGTCTAGATACTTTTGGACATTTCTGTCAGCATAGTGTGTATAAGCTCTGATCAGAATTGCTCTTGGGTTTACTCTTGTACAGTGACCCAGCCTGGCTCTACTCATTAGAGCATGTTGGCCCACGTCAGAACAGCATCAACGCCTGAGTTTAGTGGTTTACGAGTCGGTTGTGTACACTAATGCATGAGCCTCTATATCATGTTGTCACAGAGATTGCAAAAATGAACGGTTTACGGTCGATGGTGAATATACATGGACTGGCCGTGCCGTTACTGACCACGCCTGCATTTGTTTCACTATTCCTTTCTTCATTTAGACTAGCTCTGCATTTTTGACCCACTCACGCAAAGGTGCTAGTCATTTTCATGCCTCATGCATCCAAATGGACTAACAGGTCAAAATATCTGCCTCTCCATCTTCCTCCTCCTCTTCCTCCTCTCTCTCCAAAGCTTTGTGTATGCAGCTGCCAATATAATAACGCTTCTAATAGACCGATAGCAAAATTTCCTCTCATTAACTATCATAACTGATTCGAGGAGTTTAAGCACAATTCTGCTGCTCACCTTCTGTTCAGAAATATTGCAGTATCTAATTAAAAAAAAACATTATCTGTAACTATTTAAATAGGAAAGAAAACACTAACTACACTATCACATGCTTGAATGCAGAATACTTTTCTTATTACTAATTGTGAATTCATCAGGTTACGACGTTCCATTTGAAAAGGACTTCAACCAGTCATTTTAAAACAGGATTTTATATTTTAAAAAAAGAAACACGGCTTTCTCTTGGTCTCTTGCTCTCTATCTATCTCTTTCTCTCCCTATTTTATTATTATTATGATGATTATGATTATTATTTTTTAATCACATGGCATGATTTTGGTTGATATGATACTTTTTTGCTGTAAATGTTTAAGATCACACGTTGCAGTGATATTTCATTTTGAAATTGTGAACTTTGTACAATTTTTATCATGCTGGTGTTGACATCTGTTACTCAATAAAAACTTGTGTTGCCACAGCGCACGTCTCCCCGCTTCTGTCCTCACAATCCTTTTCAGGCATGTGTAAAGTTTTTCAACTGGTGCAGTGTGGCATTAATGCCAAATTCATATTACAGCATTATATTTGCGAATTCAATATAATCAAATTCAATATAATCAATCGAGCTACTGGGTTTTCCAAATATATCACAGTACCAGTACACTTGATTTTATTTACATTTGCATAAATCAAGTTAAACAACTGTCACGTTCAGGAGGCAGGCAGGGGTGAGAGGGGCATATGTGCAAGGTAAACAGCCAAACACAAAACAGGAAAGCAGGAAATAACCAAAGGAACAAACAGAGAACGCCAACAGACTAAACCAAACCAAGACAAGCAAAAGATACTAAACAAACCAGAGCCAGGCAGTGAGAAACAGAAACACTCACAAACACACAATAACCAACCAGAACAACAGGAAACTAAGGTAACAAACGAGGAACACTTGAGAAGAGTGAACAAAGGGACAGGGCTACAATGGAGAACACCTGGGAGACAAAAGACAGGAGAAAGTCGGGGGACAAAGGCAGAGACTAGGGTGGAGGCAAGGACAAAATACAAACAGAGCCATATGCTAATGTGTACAAGGCAGGGCAGAATGAAGATAGAGACCAGAAAGAGAAAAACACAAGGCATGAGGAAGACACCTGTTACAACACCTGTTTCTTCCATTAAAAATACACCAAGGAATTCGAACGCAGTGGAAAAAAACATTGCTGCAGTGTGAAATCTGTGTTAAAAATGACCACATATGCCACCTAGTATTTCCAATTGAAGTCAAAAGAGGGTGGTTAGTTGTTACTCAGACGTGAGTTGTTACATGTACTCAAGCACAGTTTAAGTATATTTGTTTGTTTTTTAGTCAAAGAGTAAACAGAAAAAGAGGAATCGAGTCTAAACTTCAGTTCCTTTGTTGATACTTGCTGCATGTAGAGGTTCAACTTAATTTCTGTCAAAGTGCTTACTTTAATACGCCAGTGTTTGGACTTTACTTACAGGTTTAGGCTTCTTTATACACCACTGGTGAGATGGTCCTTGCTGCAGAAGCAGAAGTCCAAAGGTCACCTCCTGGCTGCATGGTTGGTACTTCAGTGAGTACATTTTAAAGCAACAGCCACATCAGTCGGCACACCATCCGGCACATTCTAAAGCAGCTGGCACACCATCTAGCAAATCATGAAGTAGCCAGCACACCAACTGGCACATCTAAAAGCTGCCGGCACACCAACTGACACATTATAAAACTGCTGACACACCAAGCAGCACATCTTAAATCAGCTGGCAAAACACCTGGCACATCTTAAAGCAGCCAGCAGAAAATCTGGCTCATCTAAAACCTGACAGCACACCCACCGGTACATTCTAAAGCAGCTGGCACACCATCCTGCACATTTTAAAGCAACCAACAAACCAAACAGCACACCTTAAAGCTGCCGGCACACCAACGGCACATCCGACAGCAGCCGGGGCACCAACTATTACATCCTAAAGCTGCCATTACACCAACCAGCACATTTAAAAGCAACCATCACGGCAAACAGCACATCTTAAAGCTTCCAGCACACCAACCAGCACATCTTAACCCTTTCGCAAGTAAGTTCTGACTCCGTGATGGAGAGTGAGTTCTTTTGACACCAAACAGTGGCAAGATTCAGAATGTGACCCTTCACTCAGCAACTCAGCCGAGTTCAATCATAATAATTCAGAAAAACATCATGTAAAATAACAGTTTCTCTATAGAAACTTAACTATAAGAAAATTGATTGTTTACCCACCAAATTTGAATTTGTTAGTGGGCTGTTCTTAAGTGTGTTAAAAAGGTTCCCACATTACCTTAAACTGTCCATATTCATTAAACATATTGTAATTCATCTACACCACAGTCTTGTGTTTGTTTTTCTCTCCATCTGTTGTGGTTTTAGTTCTTTTCAGGACACACAGTATGTGTTTTAGGCGTTCTGTGCATTTTTACACATATTATGTATTTTATTATTTTTGTTTCTTTGTGCTGTTACCTGTTGAAAACGTGTGGATACATGCTTTACCACCAACATGCAGAGCTACTAATGTGAAGAGTCCAAAATTACCCTAATCCTAGTTTTAATTGTATACAAAACTTTTATTTGTAAAGTTACAGATTTTTTTTTGTAAATTAAGCCAACTGTAAAAAGTATTTGCCAGTAATGACCATTTACATTTATTTATTTTTACAGATAAAATTATTATTTATGCAGTACTTTTCTGCTTTCTTCAATTATGTGAAAAATGGCAAATAATATCAGTACTTAAACATACAACTAATTATATAACAGTTTATGCCAATAACCTTTTTTTCCTTTGTACTTTCACTGCATACATGATCATAAAATTAAAAAAACAAAAATGCAAAATTATATTAATTTAAATTCTGTGGAAAAAATTAATCAATCAAATCAGAATTATTACACAACAGAATGCTCTTTTACCTTTTTAGAAATTATACAAACTTTATGTTTGTATTTGTGCATGTGTTTATGCGCGTCTTTCCCATGTTTGTGTTTAAGTGTCTATACTGGAGGAAATAAGCAGCTTCCAGCAGAGTGTACTCCACCCATGAAGTATTTTTTTGAGTTTTAGGCATAGTCCACATGTATCCGATTTTTTTTCTCCATCTCTCTCCATCCCCCAGCAGGGGGGGTGTCTGATGAGACACTGCAACTGTCTATCAGCAGTGTAAGGGTGTGCTGTCAAGCGAACACTGTGATCGGCTGAGTTCATCTATATTCAGTGTCCAGTCCGCTAATGCTGAGAGGAATCAGCTGTCACTTTCTAGAAATTACTGCTGGTTCTCGTCATGCCTCTTGCTCCTCCCCTCAAGGAAAAAGTAGGAAAGTACTAGGAGGACAGGAGCAGCTTGTTAGTAGGCTGTTCTAAATAAAGGTCCAGGGCTGCATTAGGTTCCCAGTCCAGTCCTGCTCTCCCCAGTATTCATTCATTCACCAGCAGTCTGGAGCACAGCGCAGCCTAAACTGAAAAACGTGTAGTTTTCTAATCTCATAAAAAAAAAATCAGTTTAAATATGTTTAGTCCAATTTATCTAAAAACAAATAACATTCACCTTCAAGAAAACCTAAAAATAAAAAAATTATATTATAAGCCAATGGTTTTAATGCCACGTGACCTCGTGACGTCACATCAGCTCGCCCGTCTTCGAGTCTGTTGTATATAAAACTGGATATAGCTCAACTAGTTATTCAACTCTTTTGAGTTTGGTGAATATTTATAATTTACCAGATTCAGAAGGGATGTTTGAGTTAAAACAACGTATAGTAATTTAGTTCATTATAATTTAATTGGTTGCCATTGGCACATTCACATTGTTTGGCCATGCGATCTTAAAAATGGTCAAATACACTGCACTGATGTTGGACTTGCTAATTTCTCTCATATTAATGTTTCTCCAGTAACTGAGTCAGCTGTGCTGGTTCAGTCATTTGTTCAGTAAAAGTGAAAGGCTTTTCCCGTTGGCTGCTGGGATCATCTTTTTACATATTGTCCTGCTTCCTCAGTCACCATCAGCATGAAGTGCTTCCACCAGGCTTCACCCTCTTTGATCATGAGCTGTGTTTTGTATAGTGGTTAATATCCTAGCCTCAGTGGTGAGGGCTGCATAGGTAAGGTACTGTTGTCAGTTTTGCAGAGTACTGCAATGTTTACTTCTAGGTTTTAGATGAAGTTAACGCAAAATATTCAAAGTATTACAACTTCATGGGTTGTTCTAACCTATTTAGTACGTTTTAGGCTTGTGAGTAAAGACAATATATTGATTCACGTATAATTAAAAATTGCAGTTTGTACTGAATCAGAAAATGAACTGTAACAAAATGAGAAAAACAATAATAGATAATAATACAAATTATAATCGGATGAAGCAGAAAAAAGTTTTTTTTTTCGAAATAAAAATACGTTTATACAGTATAATACTAACTATACTATTATTATAACTTTTATTTTTTTGTCTTTGGGTCAAGGAATATTTTGAAAGTCTACGATTTCAACTAAATCATACACATCAGTAATATTATTTAGGTGTAACAAATTACTATCCACACTAATGCTAGCTAGCTCTCCATTAGAAAAGTTAAACTGGTACTGTAAGCTCCACAGGTATCTTAAGTAATGTAATGCTCATCGAACATCTTAAGGGTTTGGATGAGCATCTTGGTGCCGGACGACATATCGGTTGGTGTGCCAGCTGCTGACAGACGTTACAGATAGTGTGTTGGTTGCTTTAGCATGTGCTGATTAGGGTGCCGGCTGCCTTAGGATGTGCCGGGTCTTGTGCCGGCTGCCTTAGGATGTGCCGGGTCTTGTGCCGGCTGCTTGATGATGTGCTGGTTGGTGTGCCGGCTGCATTAGGATGTGTTGGATGGTATTTCGGCTGTGCAGGTTGGTCTGACAGCTGCTTTAGGATGTTTCGGAAGGTGTGCCGGCTGCCTTAGGATGTGCATCTTAGTGCCGGACGACATACTGGTTGGTGTGCCAGTTACTGAAAGAAGTGAGAGATCGTGTGCCGGCTGCGAGATGAAGAGATAAATGATCAGGTCTTAGCTATCCTGCAGTTCCAGATGATTTACCTGTTATGCACAGATTGCACAGAGAGTGTTTCAGACTAATAGAAACACGATGGATCAGCCGATGAAAGCACTGGACTTCTGGGTCTGCAGCGAGGAGCACCTGCCTCTGGGCGGAAGAGGCTGTGATGACATTCGTTGGTACAGCCATAATAAATGAGTGTCACAAATTGTACACCAGTTAAAAGTACACCCCCGAGTACAGTATCTACGTCTTGTACTACAGCTGTGCTTAAGTTTGTCGTCGTTTCCCTTTAGAGCTGTAATGAAGACAAGCCGTCGCCAGAGGCCGCCGTGCGGTCACATGACAGCGGGCGAAGATGTCTGCCACAGAGGAGGACACGGAGCTGAGAGACCTACTGATTCAAAATTTAGAAAACAACGGCGTTTTAAACAAGATAAAGGTACGTCGGCAGCGGTACTTTACAGCTTTTAATGAACACTATTTCTGAACATGAGACTGTTGGTGAGGTAACGTTAGCTAGCTAGCATAATAGCTAGCTAAGTCGCTGCTAAAGTTGTGGCTAATAGGTTAGCCTGCTGGCTAGCTGGACTGCAGTGACAACAAACCGTAACTATGGCTCAACGACAGCAAGTACTGGGTCCTCGACTTCACAGCCTGAGTCGTTTTATGCTCTACATATGGGCTAGATACTTAGCTAGCAAAGTCGTTGTGTGTTAACGTGTGTAGCTAGCATGTCTAGATAACGCTTGTCTCGTTTCGCAGGCTGAGCTTCGAGCTGCAGTGTTCCTCGCGTTGGAAGAGCAGGACAAAGTTGAGGTAACGACGAGCAGTCTGAACAATAGTGTGTAATAGTTATTAGCCAGTTTCTGCACTGTGAATGTGTACGATCTGCTCTGTGAGTAATCTCTTTACTGCCCCCCCCCCCAGAATAAAACCCCACTTGTAAACGAAAATCTGAAAAAGTGTCTCAACACGAAAGATGGTAAGTTATACCGTGGTGGTTTCTCTCCCTAACTGTCCAGTGATTTCAATGCCAGTGTTCATAACTGTGGTCCATCTCTTGCAGGACGTCTTGTGGCCAGTTTGATCACTGACTTTCTGCAAATCTTCAATTTAGACTTTACTCTTGCTGTTTTTCAGCCAGAGATTAACACGGTAACATATTTGTGCTATTCACCACCATTTACATCAATCAGCCATAACATTCAAACCACCTGCCTAATGTTGTGTAGGTCCATCTCTTCTCTGACCTGTCCATTCAGATTGTTCTACGGTAGCTGTCTCTCTTCTTTGGGATCGGATCAGACAGTCCAGCCTTCACTCACCAAGCACATCAGTCATGGTCACCCATGGTGACCCTGTGCCCAGTTTACTGATTAAAGGACTGTTTTTAGGTAGCTACTGACCACTGCATAGTGGGAACACCCCACAAGACTTGCCTAAGAACGGACGGACACTTACTGCGTAATATGTATATCCCACCACTTGATAGGGGCCATTGTAAGGAGATATTTAGTGTTATTCACATCATCAGACAGTGGTTTTAATGTTATGGCTGATTTGGTATTTGTACATGTGTGTACATACATAAACATTTTACATTTACAAGAAATGTCAATGTAAAAAGATTTTATTCCTGGTCCTGGAAATTAATACAATGTAAAATATGCTAAAAGGAAAGTCACAAGGTTTTTACATGACAATGACTATAGCTTACATTCATCTGGGAAAATCAAAGGCATGTAATTCTAGAAGTTCTCTTCTTTTCACGACTTTTCACTGTTGTTCAGACCTATTTCAGCAACATGTAAGATACTCCTGTGATGCCTTTAGAGTAAAATATGTTTCATGTCTTATCCAGTTAAATGGGCTTGACGGTAGGGAAAGTTTGTTCAGAGAGCTCGGCCTCTCTGAATTAGAAGGGAATAAGAGCACCCCTCTCCTGCTTGAGTTAATTAGGAGGGGCCGACACAAAGAGAAAGCTTCCATCTTCTCGGAGGTGAGCATAATGACTTTTTTTATGTTGTCAGGAATAACTACTAAAGTCCCAATGTTTCAAATATTTGATTCTCTCATTCTTCTGCAGGGAGATCGAGTAATGCCTATTCCCAAGGTATGTTCTCTTCATCTATACATAACCTATTTTATGCACCCACAGAGTACAGTAACCACTGGCATGACTTACAGTATCAGGAACAGATCCAAACATGTAATAGCACCAATGTGAACTTTGTAAGATGTGGTTGAAGAGCAAGTATTGGGCTGATTCATATATTTGCTTTACCCCCACATTTTGCACCCCACCTCAATTATTTAGGTCACACAAGGGAAGCATGATGTAAGTTAAGGTGTTCAGATTGAGTTGTGAAAAAGTCTTTCCTGTTCAGCTAGGTTTTGCAAAACAAGTTTGTCCTACTTCTATGCATTCGTTGCTTTGTAGTTTACAGCAGCTTGACTTCACATGTTTCTACTTAATTGTTCTGAATATATAATCTTATGCAAAAAGGACGCCCTGGTAAAATATCTTTTTTTTATTTATTTATATATATTTTTTATAAGGCATATCTGACATAAACTGACATCCGATATAACTACCCTTCTTTTCAATAACAGTGATAAGCCTTCCATTCATTGGGTCTGGCAGTTTCTTGATCTGTTGACAATCAACTTTTTGTGCAGCAGCAACCACAGCCTCCCAGACAGTGTTCAGAGAGGTGTACTGTTTTCCTTTACTGTAAATCTCCCATTTAAGAATTGCTCACAAGTTCTTGATGGGGTTCAGGTCAGGTGAGGAAGGGGGCCATGTCATAAGTTTTTCATCTTCAATGCCTTTACTGGCTAGCCATACAGAGGAGTACTTGGATGCATGTGATGGAGCATTGTCCCACACAAAAATCATTGTCTTTTTTAAAGATGCAGACTCAAATTGGAGCTCTGTGCCCGTCACTGATCCAGATAATGAGTTCCTGGTAGCTTCGTGTTTGATTCTTCTCAAATCCCTGGCTGTTATCTTTTTTTCTCTCAACACATTTTTTGCGACCCTGTTGACTATTTGCAACAAAAAGTGCTGCCTCTCTTTTGAGAGACTTTTGGTCATTTTTGACTTTTCAGAGTCAGTTAAATCTCTAGAAAATATGCCTAAGAATGATAACATGGTCAAAATACTCACTTGACTAATAATTGTGCACACAGTTTATACAAATGTTTTATTTATCAAAAGACTGTTATTTCTTTAGGAGCTGTCGCCTCGTCAGATTGCTGAAGCACGAAAAAAATATGACTGCAGAGACAAGGTAATTCTTCAGCATAATTAAGAAAATAATGTTATTCAAAAAGTCTGCTTATGTAGATGTCTGATGTTGTGTGTGTGGTGTTTGTTTGTTTTGTTTTTGTTAATTACTCAGGATAGGAGTGGTGGAATAAGCAAAGAAGAAGTGATTGGAGTTTTCTCAGATCTTTTTCCCAGTTTCAGCAGGTAAATTATCAGACGGAACTTGGCATGCCAAGAGCTTCAGGAAGTCTAAATGCTGTTACTGAAACTCACCTTAGTTATTCAATCTCCCCACCCACCCATACTGAAACTATTTACTTCCTACATGTAAACCAGTTATGAAATCAAGTAAGGTTGTGGTTCACCCATGACCTTTTTGATGATTCTTGCATCTCATCTAAACAGCAATGAAATGTTTTATATATATTAATCTAAATATGATTCAGATAAATTTGTGCTCCATGTGTTACACATATTGTATATGTATATACAGCCACTAATTCTTAGACACCAAAGGAATTCTAGCAGCCTATGAGCTTATCTTTTCTTCTTTCCTTTGTTGGTAAATGAAGAGGCATGCTGGAACGATATGTCGCAGATGAACTCAGAGCCAAAGATAAAGATGTAAATAGTTGTGAGTACTCCTAGTATTTTGCTTGGTTGATTTTTTTTTTTTTATTATTATTATTTTATCCATGCATGCATTCTTCATATGCATAATGTACTGGCTGATGTTTACTAATAGTTTCTGACTTTTTCTGACTCCTACCCATGTCTGTCAACAGCTATAGATTTTCACGATTTCTTGGGAATGTACAAACGCTTTTTCATTCAGTGCAGAAGTGTGGTACGTTTTTCTTAAAAAGTATAAAAAATAATTAAAACCAAAAATATATTTGACATGTAGTGTAGGTTCATAAATAATGTATTAATCTGAGAAAATATGGAAAACTATTTATCTAAGCACTATGTAAATACCAACATTGGAATAAATATAAATAAACAATACATTACATGTTAATGTGTATGAAAGTAGTAGTTTAACCAAAATTATGTATAGTTTTTTGTTACATTTGATTTATTCCAGTGGTACATTGTTGTTTTCCTGACAGAAATACATTTAGTACAGTGATAAATGATTTAAAACTTCACTATATCATGTAAGGAATTAAACTGTTTTGTCTTCAGTACATATTGGGCTTTCATTCTGTAACTGAGGTTTTGTTTTTTATTTTTATTTTTTTTATAAAGGTTACCAGTGATGGTAGTGATGTTGTTTCCTCCTTGGGTAAGGTTATTGAGGACAGGATCAGTTTATCACCTACCAGCAAGGTGAGAAGATTTTGAACTTGCCTTTTGACCGTTTTGTATATGAGAGTTCTCGGCATGCAGTGGTTTATAAGGGCATTTTGTACTAACTCCATGTTATGCTCCAGACTAGGGAATCCATGTCCTGGATGTAATGCTCACTATCAAACTCTTTCTATTTAATACATATATATATATTCTTATTTATGTTCTGTTTGGGGAAACATCACTAGAGGAAAATACATTACTTTTAGCTTTACATGCATTTTTTTGCAGTTTATAATAATACAAGTTTTGACTAATCTACTTACTTATCTTAATGTCTAGAAAGTTGATCTATGACTATAAATGTTTTCTTAGTTTGACTCATAAAGGTAAAAGGGGCTTTCCCTGATAAAAAGACAATGCGTTTATTACACATACTGTTTTCTCTGAAGAGAATTGGATTGGATTTTGTATAACAGCAGTTTTTAATGGGTTGATTTGTATTTTTCTGCTTCCTCTAAGGATGTAGAGGTCAGTATTCTGTCTGTAAGACATGCTCATATGCTTTTGATTTGACTAAGAACTAGCAAACAGTTTAAAGGAAATTACTACTTCACTCAACAACATCTAGCAATTATGCCAGCAGATGCTTTCGTTCGCTAAGCTTAAACACTATTTCAAAGGCTGTGATATTCTAGAACAGGCACCAGAGTGCTGTCTCATTTAGAAATACCCCCTTCCTTTTTGAATCAGTGGCTGCGTCATTACTTTAGAAGTGTATTTTGCTTTAATAAAACAGCAGGTGGTTATGTTTTATCAAAGCAAGTGACTACAATATTTTTTTTATTGGTGTTTTTGACCGGCAGTTTCAAGATGTATATATGTATATTATCTATATAATATAAAAAAAATAATAACTTATTGCTTTTTTTCTTTTAGCAGTTAAAGTTGTACAGGTGTGTTTTAAGACTGGCCACCTGCATTAAAAAAGTACAGTCTTCAATTGTAGATCACTTGCAGGTCATTATATATCATTATCAATCGAGGTACATTTAGCTGCTGTACTACTCTATGGAGACTTGTGTGTGAGTGTGTGGTTTTTTTTCCTCTCTCTTCCCTCTCAAACACCCCTGATTAGTAAGGTGTTTTGATGCAGAATACTAAGAGGCTGTGTTCTCATATTCAGATACCCAGATATAAGGGCTTTATAAAGCCCAGTGCAGCGCAGGAAGAGCCTCCTGGGTCTCAGGTAAAGCATGTAACCTGAAGCGCTAGCTATACACCTCACAGCACATACAGCTTTCTCATTTGGCAAAAATCGTGCTGATTTTGTTACATCCACTTTCTGCGGGCTTACAATTACTACGGGAAATAACTAGCAGTTTAGTAGCACTACTAAAGACGTCAAGCCACAGACCGTGTCTGTGGGACCCAGTCAATTAAAAACATAAGAAGCTAACTTCTGCTAATGAGTGATTTACTTTGACTGTCAAATCTTGTTTTTGTTCATAGGGCTGCACAATCAATCCTCATTAATCGTCAGCTTTTTATCTTGATATTAGTGTTGCAACTGCAGTGTCTTTTCAACAGTGCTACTACCACCTTGTTTGACTTCAGAGATGGCACAGTGCCACTTTGGTTACATTCACACAGGAGGTAAAAAAAAAGTGTCCCAAATCTGATCTCTTTTTTTATTATTTACCAGAATTTCTAACAGAAAAATTAGGGTTATGTTAAGGATATTTGGGGGGGGGGGGTCCATTCATCCATTATATTTCACAATATAGCATTTTTCTTAGACAGATAAATGAAATGAGTGGTGGTTCTGTTTTCACTTTGAGTGAAACAAAGAAACTGCTAGCATGATGCTCTTTCCTGTAAGCTGGATTGAGAGCAGTCGTTTTTGTTTGTCCCCCAGCAAGTTTTACAGTAATGTTAGTGACACATTCCACTGATTTTCATGTTTTGAAAGAAATCTGTTTAATGCAAATTCTGTTCAGGCAGCTTTGTGTGAATATAGCCTTTTTGTTTTGGGATACTGATACTGATCTTTTGAAATGTTATTTTTGTGAAAACCTGTCCAGTTTAACCTTATACCAACAATATGATGTATACAGAACTGATTGTGTTTCTGTTTTTCTTTTTTTACGAAAGTTACAATATCACATTTAATGCGAACGTGTGCATATAGACCATTTTAAACAAAGGAATTAAATTTTTGCCTGCTAGATGTCTACTCAAACACAGGCAAATATGAGGCTACTGCTATCGTGTGGTGGAAACAAATGTCAAATATTTAAGGAGGATGTTCAAGTGGTCTTTGGGTCTGGTCCTGGAAGATGAGTAATGAAAGTTTTGTGATTTTCTTGTTCAAACACATCTGCTAAAGTTGAACAAGTTTGTTTGAGCAGGGAGATCACCAAACTGTTCTGAACACCAGACCTTAAGAACCATGGAATACATTCTGTTAGTGTATTTTTTAATGAAATCAAACTAAAATACTGAAGGGTAATTAAAGCAAAAAAACCTGATTTTTGTCAGTAAATAGGGACATGGCCATGTTTCAGATTATATGAAATAATTGCTTTTGTAAGCAAGTTAAAATTACCTTCTACTAGGGCACAATTTACTGCCATTGCAACCTCTCTTAGTGCCCCAGACAGCTTTCAGCATGCCCTCATTTTTTCTCAAAAATAAATGCAGCTGTATTTTAATTGCCTGGGCTTTTTGTTGCATGACGTTAAAGCTCAAGATCAAGAATTGTCTTGTGGCCGCAGGCGATTACCACAATGGTGCTTCAACAAAAGCCGACTTTGTTAAACAAAGCACTGTGTATATTGAGGCTCAGCAGCCACCAGGAAATGATAAAAAAAGAAAGACAAATCTTATCGACAAATGTTTATTTATTATGTTCTCAACATGTTTTGTTTCCTCTTTGACCAGTGACCAGAACTGTGTTGATTTATAAATATTTTTAAATATTATAATTGTATCAGATTTTACTGAATATTCTTTGCAGTCCTACTGATTTCATATTGTGGTTTGACATGGGAGACCATGATGCTCTCTCAGTGGTTCCTGTATCTTCAGTTAAATCTGGACTTTAGCAGTGTGCTAAATTTGTAGCTGCAGTAACCAACCCTCTTTTAAATCAAACACACCGGATTTAGTTCAGAGATTTCTGAAGACCATGATTTGCTTGATCAGGGGTCGTAGGTAAGGGTTTGAGCTAAACGTCTGCTGGAAAGTAAATCTCCAGAAGGAGGTTTGGTGACTGCTGATTTGTAAGATGCCTGTCTGCCGTGTCAAAGTCAAGCATTTGCTTGTTACAGACAGACTTTCATTCTGTGAAGAGTTCACTAATCACTCTTCACTGTAAAAATGTATTGACAGAGCATGAGAAAACTTTACAGACTAGCACCCTGCCTCTCACTCCTAATTACATTTACTCACGATAATCCTCAAAAATTTTCCAGAATTGTGCAGCCCTAATTTTGTAATTAGTTTATTTTAGCATTTGACCTGTATTCTAGTTTTCCCTGCTACTGAATGCCCTGCAGATTTTTTTTTCTAACTAAAAATAATTATCTAACAGTGGTCGCTTTGAAGCAACATGCTTTTTATCTTAATATTTTGAACTAATGTTTGTTTTTTCTGCACTAATTATCCATTATTGATAGACACAGCCATTTTGCATCTCAAGTAAATGTAGCGTTTGAAACCATATAGAAAACAGTTGTCTTTGTACAGGGATCAATTTGTCATTTGCTTCAACTGTATGTCTTTGTTGCTCATAGCTGGATATTTTATGTGGGCCAATTACAGAAATGACTTTTGCGCAGCCCACTGTTCTTGTAACTGATGTCAGTGTTTGATTAAAATGAGCTGTCCATAGAAATGCTCCAAAAAATGTCAGCATGCCATTTTACTTGAGAATGTCACATTATCTTTTTAACATCCCCGTTTCATCTTAATTTCTGACTTTTAACTGCATGAAACATTTCTCCATAATATTTCCACTCACGTCTCTTACACTTTACTTAACCTACTGTCTGAACTAACATTTGTTAAGCTATATTCATTTACAGTGCTTCATACAGCACTAAATATCAATCTAGCCCTGCATGTGACTAAAATATTACCATATAATATAATATTGTTGTGATGACCTTCACATAGGCTGGTGAGCTGTCACAAAATCCCAGTGAGCCGCTGGGTTCCCTGAAGGGCAGAGCTTTTGTGCAGGCCCCCAGTATGGCCAGCGAGGGGCTTGCTGCAAGTCGGAATGACCCCACAGCCCTGAGGAGACCACTGGACTTGGGCCTGGAGGACGACGATGAAGAAGGAGACTCCTTCTTTGACGATCCTCTCCCAAAGCCTCAGAAGACTTATGGCTGGTATGTGCAAATCTCCATATAATACGTAATATTAACTGTACACACAAACATGTTCTCGAGAAAAAAATCAGAGACGGATTTTATGTTTTGTAACTTGCAAAAAGGAACAGTGTCTGAGTGAGATTCAAAAGTTTTTATTTAATTATTATTTTAAATAATTAGGAATAATTATTTAGGAATATCTTTTTGTTGTTGTGAAATGTGAACATATTTAATAAGAATTAAATATAATTAATTATTGTTTTGTCTTATTGTAGCCTTGCTCATGTGTACATTCTTCTCTTTTTTTTATTATTATTATTTTTTTGTTTGTTTTGTTTTGTTTTATCACTGCATGTTGGAACAGTAGTTTGCCGTCTACAGGAGATAAGCCTTACTCAGGGCTTTACTCCGCATTTACTGAAAAGAGCTTTAGTCATAAAGAGTAAGTACTTCATTTTCTCTCAGGGTGTTCAGGTTAGGTTAATTGCAAGTCAGTGTCTCAATACTGCTGGCCAGATGTTTCGACTGACTTGTGTTGGAGGATATTTCGCCAGCTTCAGTCATGTGAAACAGTCTAGCAGTTGGTGCTTTGTGTTAAGCCGCTGCTGTCTACTGCATCTCTTTCTTCCTTTGCTTTATGTTCCTCCCCCTGTATCTGTCTTTCTCATTCTGTCACTGTCGTCTATCTCTGCTTTCTTCCCTGGTCCTGTAAGGAGCCAGCACCTGCAGAGGGAGGAGAGCCTGGCAGGGCCGCCCTTCTCCCAAATGAGGAGGGGTACTAGCCTCAATGAGTGAGTGTGCATGGTGTGATCACTCTGCCATTAAAGCCCACTGCAGCCATCCTACCCATGGATGCAAAACCAGGCTCTCTGGCCCTTTGGTGCCATGGACTCATCATTACTGCATTCAGACTGTATCAACTGATTACATTCCTTTTGAACTGATCATGTTTAAGTTCGGCCTCCAGGTTTTTCTATGTTATTTTATGCTTCCATCCACGCTAAAATGGTGTTTTTGACCTCAGTCTTTTTGGAAACGCTCTTCAGAGCCAGATAGATTTGGCAATGCTGTTTTTAGGCCATTGTAAGGCTGGCCTCTTTTGTACTGTAATATACCGCCGGATTGGCACATGACCACATCTCTAGTATGTGCAACATGAAAGATGACTTTTATCAAAGAACAAATTGTGAAAAAAATGAATTATGAAAAAATGATAAAAAGATACAACCATGCAAGACCTGGTAGACAGAAAAGATATTTCTTATGTTTCAGTTTCCTCATATTTCTAATCTTTAAGAGATGGAGGAGGAGAATCAAGCTCTACTTTAACTTTAACACCGTGGTGAAAACTCTTACTGAAAAAGGGAACAGACCAAAAAGAAGAACATTTGCTAAACAAAGAAAAACTGCAGGTGTTCTCAGAACAGTGGACAGGGCACTCAACGTCACTTTATGTGGTTTGGATTAAAATTGTGAAAAAATGAAAATGTGAATCTACTAAAACAAAGGGAGCTATCATGCATGTTAACTCACTAAAAAATAAAACACGTGATTAAACTGCTTATTAATGTGACCTCTGATTTTGCACTGTGCTATAGCTATGTAGAATACTCTTATAACAGCCCTGCAAAAACATAAAGAAGACCCTGCATTCTCTACTATTGAACAGACCTTTGCATGCTTCATGCTGCTACATAGTGGAGTTGGTTTTCTTAGCTTGGCTGCCTTTTTTAGCATGCACCACAACAAACTGCTAGGTCAGGTTGCAATGCACATGCGCAATATAAAATGGAAAATGTTGTCAAAAACACTAAAGTGGATGGGAACCTTTGACATGAAAACAGCATTCAGTGTCTGAAAACCGCAGCTGTATTAGTGTGGACAGGACATTGTGTATGGTGGTTAACTATTAACTAGACAAGCTCAGTGACTTCATTGTGGTTTTCTCTCAACCTTTAACATGTTCTTCCCTTTCTGCATGTTTGCGTATCTTGCCGATCTCAAAGCTGTTTCCCCCACTGTCTTCTCCTCCCTGGGTGTGTGCGTGTGTATGTGTTTGTACGTGCGTATGTGTGGGTGGATGCACTCTCTATCTGGGCTCAGTCTGTCTGCTATAGGCAGTGACACAGAGGGTGATGGAGAGGACGTGTTCTCAGTCCCTGAGAACAAGCGCAGCCCTGACTCTGAGCCCAGGTGAGCTGGGCTCGGCTCTGCTCTGCATATCCTGCCATCTTCCTCGTTCTGCTTCTCCTCACTTTTGTGTCACTTGAATTCACCTCTAGCTGATATGCACATCAGTTCCACTAAGTGCCTTCCCATTCCCTGCACCCTAGGAGAGCGGATTCGGCGAAAGCAGCTGGAAGAACTCCTTCCCCCTTGTCAGACACCCCTCCATTAAAAAGTGTAGGCGGATCCCTCTCTGCAGAGAACAGCCAAAGAGACCCTGTCTCCAGTAAGAGTGGTATGGTGGTGCAACACACTACTCAGCAGCTACTTCATTAGGGCTAACTGTATAGCTGTACTAGTAGTTCAAGACAAGTTTCCATTAGTCACATACCTTCTCTGTAGAACAGTGTACAAATGTGTACAGCTACACAATTGGTCTGTCTAAGAATTTCAGTGTATGTAAGATCTGAATACTATTCTTTTGTTGGGTTCTTCTTCCAGGTACATTTTATTCCAAAGAAAAGGGTCTTCAAGATTTTAAAGAGAAAACTGCATCTCCTCTTCTGGGTAAGAGTTTGTTTTTTTTTTTTCCTGAAAGTTCAGGAACTAGCCCACATGTATCTGATATGGGGAGGGGAAGGTGAAGTAAAATTAGGAAGGTGGTGTTTTGTTTTGTGTTTTTGTTGTTGTTTTTTTTTGTGTGTGTGTGTTCATGTCCCCTTAATAGTGTAACATAGAAGAGGTAAAAATGTGTAAAAATTCACTGTAGCTTGTAAAAGGTTTCTTGTCATTTTTGTTGTATACTTCACACAAAAAGAAATCCACTCTAAAGATAAAAAGGCCTACACCAGTTAGTAGAACCACTGCGTTAGTAGTTGGGCAATCGCAAAATTGAAGTATACAATAAAAGACTGGAATACCTTGATGACTAACTGAAAAAAATACTACAGCAGTGAGCAACTGGCAATGATCAGGTCATGTAATGAAAAACAGTAAATGATAACAGAAAAAATGGAGCTATGAAGAAAACAGCCTAAATAAAAGCCTGGGAAAGCACAGGAAGAAGAAATGCCTGACTAGGCTTTTTAACAAGGTACAAAAATGAGCCAGAAGAGGTCTGGTCTGGCTTTTCTGAACAGATGAATAAAGCATAAACCTGTAACAGATGTAAGAAGATAAAGCGCAGAGAAACGGAGGGACTGCAAATGTTGTGAAGCACTCCTCACTTGTGGCAGTGGCTTTGGGCCTGCATGACTGTCTCTGTAGTGGTGGTATAGCAACATGAATTCTGAAGCACACAAACATCCTTTCTTCTCATGAACATAAGCAAAGTGTCTGACTGCATAATGCAGCAGACATAACTCAATACATACTTCACAATTGGGTTAATTAGAAAAACATTTCATGATAAGGTATCTAAAAGGAATGTGTATGGAGTCTGGTGATGTCTGCATGAAAAAGAAATATTACACAGAAATTATCCAGTATTCACCATTTTTCATAAAAAAAATACAGTTTTTCATGACAATGAAATTTTCATGACAGTTCTTTTTTTTTTTTAATTATAATACTTTTGACTTTTATTAAGACACCTCTAAAGCAGTGCGACAAATAATCTTACTCTTACTCTCAATGTCCCCACAGATGAAGACCTTGACTATGATGATGACTTCAACAGGTGAATTTTGCTGTATTATCATGCCTTCGGGCGTGAACTTGCTTATCGTTCTATGAATCTGTGTGCAGTGTGTTAACGTGTCCTCGCCCACAGCCATCGATCAGATAACTCAAAGAGCGAGGTGAGCATTGGTGAAGAGATAGAGGAGGTCTCCATCGAGGGACCCGATTTTAGCGACAAGGTAGCCACCACAATAGATTTACTCTTTTACACGGCCTCCAATTTGCTTAGGTAAAGTGGCCCTTCAGATAATACTACACATTGTACTGCAAGAAGGAAATGTTGTTGGATGCTGATGAGTAAGGGTCTTTCATAGCTCTGAAGGAGACTGTAAAGGAGGAAGCAACTTCAGATACCCAGGCATGAAAAAAACGGTCACTGCGCCATGTAATTTCTCAGCACCTTGAGAACGCTGGTCTTTGTGTACTATTTTCACCTTCAGTCGTTAAAGCATGTATTCACCTCTTCTCTGTGTCTCTTTCTCCAGCTTGACGAGGTCACTCAGGATCTGAGTTTGTCTCAGCTGAGTCAAGGTGCCGCGGACTACATGGAAGATGTGCCGTGACACCGTGACAGCTGCTCCTGTGTTTATGTATTTCAGTATGTCCTTGTATAAATGAATTGTGTCAGCAGTTCCTATTAAAGCTCGACTGTTCAACCTCGAGTTCCCTTAATGTGGTTTGTGTTGAGTTTGTTTAGTTTATGGGGCTGGATGTTTTTAAACAGGTTGAATCAAGATACATATTTTTCAGTTCTTTATTCCCAAGTGCTGAAAGTGCTGTTTTTTACAAACTGCTTCCCTCCCCATGTTCCTGGAAACTCTGTCTTTATCGAATGGATGAAGTCTAACAGCAAAGACATCAGACATTCCAGGCAGGACTTTTGATGGTATCAGTAAGACTCCTCCTTAGGCATGCTTATGCATGCACATAGCGACAGTCACTCAGTCACACAGGACGCTCGCAGGGGTACAGCTGACTTGTGATACAAGTGGTAAGGACTTGTTTTCTCTTGGCTCACTTTTTAAGTTCTTAATTTCTTCTAAAATTGAGAATAAACATACTGATGTCTTTTAGTTGAGTATTACTGAGGAGTTTGTATAGTTCCAGTATAATGAGTGTTTGCGACTGTAGAGACGTCACTTGCGGAGAGGGTAATGATTATAAACCTGCTCGGGCACGTGTCATTATATATTTAGTTAATCTTCGCAGTTTATTGTTTTGGCTTTTTATTTATTTATATATTTTTAAAGGAATACATTTTTAAAGGAATTTTAAAGAAAACCTTTCAAAGTGTAAGGTAACTTTTGTTTTTAGTATTAATCATTAGTAATACATATGTAAATTCCTATATGATTAAATGTAAAAATTCTGGAAATCTGAAGATTGCACATCAAAGCTGTATTTGGTGAAACATTAAAGAGTATAAGATTTGTGATTACCGACGTACTGCAAAGGGAGATTTTGATTCCTAAACTATCGCAAAATGACTCATTCTGAAACCTAAACTGAACCAATTATTTTTGTAAATATGTCATAGCTGTCACGCAAAAAAAAAAAAAACAACAACCTGTAAACCGTCTGTAAATTGGTAACCTAACACAAGAAGGTAAAAACATTTTGGTGGAAGCCAATGTAAAAAGATTTTATTACAATTAATCAGTCCATTAATGAAATTATGAGTAATAAAGAACAACTGCCAGATTCACCCTGGCAAAAACTGGAAAACTGCAACAGATATCTAAATTTATATTATATATAATTTCTTTTTTATTATTTAATTGTTTTATTTATTTATTTTTATTCTTATTTTTTAGACATTTTAGTCCACATGCATCTGTTCAGGTATAGCAGGGATGTTATGGACGGTTTACAAAACAGTCTTATATATTTTTCTGTTTATGATAGCTTTATATATAAAAAAAAAAAAAAAAAACCCTAAATTTTTAACATCAACCTCAGCTGGAGCGTATTGATGTACAGTAAAAAAAAAAGGGAGACAAAGAAAAGACAGTGATTAACCCCCCCCACCCCCCCTCCCCCACAATGTCCAGCCATTTCTGACATTTCCCACATGTATTACCAGACATGAATAATTAACCTCTTATAGTAGTGCTGTGAAATATGTCAGCAGTGTCTTAAGTTCTGTTTGTTCTGCTTTGTGAGACCCTGGGCCCCACACATCCTCCAACACTACTGATACCATAGAAATAGGTCACTGCATGATTCTTGACTCATGGCTCTTGGTGGCTTTTTTGTACTTGTTATTGACCTGGTTCCTGCAAATTTCCTCTTTCTGCAGTACGAGAATGAAATCTACCTGCAAGCAACATCTAAACTGTAGATTTGCCCCCCCGATAAGGTGGCTTATATATGTCTTGCGATACCTCTATGTTTAACCTATTTAACAGCTTTGTCACTTGCAGTTTGTGCACTGTGTTGCACGGTGTGAAGGAAGCTGAGGCTGTCTCTGTTTATATTGTAATTAAATCTGATGTTTTAACAGGCGGTTTAAAATCATGCTCTGTAAAAATGCATTCATATAAACAGTTAGAATAAAACAGTCCAAAGCAACAACAACACACCTTAACCTTTACTATTTTAAATAATATTTGTGTATGCAAATTTCCTTACCATGTTCACATTTTTTCTTCCTAATTTAGAGAATGTTGTTTATTACATCAATGGATAAACACTTCCAAATGATACCTTTCTATAAATGTTAAGATGTTTTTCTGTTTGTGCATCTGTTCCTATACATTAAACACAAATAAAAGGTATTAGGGTTAACATTGACCGATTATGTCAATAGAACTTTTTTAGGCTCTATTGTCATTATGAGACTAGCTGATTTCATGGGTTACTAATCTTATACACATGGGGTTGCACGCTTTCAATGCAACCAGGTAAAGCCACACCCCCACTTGATTGTTTGAAGACCTGAGACCTATTAACAAGTGAAATCAGTCTCATCTAATTGTAAGGTAAACCTGCAACCACACTAACCCTTTTATATGGGCTAGTTTGGTGACTCTCAAGCTATCTTTTCCCGAAACCTTCCTAATTCCATTGTGTTTTCCCCTGCAGTGCCAAAATGAATTTTTCATATGAGGAAGCATACCTTGACATAGAGGAGCCGTGTTCTGCGCAGGTAAACCCCAAGGTGCAGCACGTTCTCCAGGTCTATGTGTACTCCATCATATGCATCCTAGGCTTTATTGGCAACACCCTGGTCATCATCACGTATGCCTTCTACAAGCGGACTAAGTCCATGACAGATGTTTACCTGCTGAACGTGGCCATTGCTGACATCCTGTTTGTGGTGGCACTCCCTCTGATCATCTTCAGCGAGCAGAATGGGTGGGCTTTGGGAACGTGGTCCTGCAAGCTGCTGCGTGGCATTTACAGCATCAACTTGTACAGTGGCATCCTACTCCTGGCCTGCATCAGCTTGGACCGCTACATGGCTATTGTGCAAGCCCGCAGGTCCTTCAGGCTGCGCTCCAGAACCCTCATCTACAGCTACTTGATCTGTGCTGTGGTCTGGTTTATGGGTTTCATCTTGTCTTTGCCCACATTTGTCTACTACCAGCGCTACAAGCACAATGGACTTGGTGTTGATATCAGCTTTTATAGCAGTTCTGATGTGACTGATAATACCACAGAAGAACATGAGCAGCTGCAGACTCCTTCCGCCCTCCTACCTGGCTTCGAAGAAGAGCAATACGTTTGCTTCTTCCTCTTTAAAGATAACACCACTGCCCAGCATATGAAGGTTCTGGTGCCCAGCTCCCAGATGGCATTGGGCTTCTTCCTGCCTCTGCTGATCATGGGCTTCTGTTACTCACAAGTGGTGTTCACCTTGCTGCATGCCAAGAACTTCCAGAGGCACAAGGCTGTGCGTGTGGTTCTGACTGTGGTGCTGGTCTTCATTGCCTGCCACCTGCCCTACAACATGGCTCTGCTCTACGACACCATCACCATGTTCTCCCTGAAGGAGTGCAGCGATGACACGACCACGCGCCTGGTGCTGGCCCTTACAGAGAGTCTGGCCTACCTGCACTGCTGCCTCAACCCCTTGCTGTACGCCTTTGTTGGGGTCAACTTCAGGAACCACTTTCGCAAGATCGTTGAGGATGCCTGGTGCCTGGGAAAGAGGTACATCGGGGCCAGGCGCTCCTCTCGGGCTACTTCAGATGGCTACCTCTCATCCAGGAGGTCTGTGGAAGGTGCCCCTTCTGAAAACGCCACCTCCTTTACCATGTGAACAAAAAAAATTGTATTGTGACCACCATCTGAGCTCACATTCAGAGTGGACTGTTTTAATAGACTGTCAGGTTTAAAGGCCACGGCACTCTGACCCAGCATTGCTCAACAAACACAGCTGTTCCTTTGCTGTCACTTATACATATTATACTGTTCTAGCATAAGAACTGACAAGCGACAAATGAAGTGGTGAGAGTGGGGGAGAGTATTCTAGAACAGGGAGAAATGGGGCAGAACTTTGCAGAACAGTGTGAAATTGGGATGGCATTTTAGAACAGTGAGAGATTGGGATAGCATTCTAGAACAGTGTAAAATAGAACAGTGGGATAATGGGATGGCATAATAGGACAGTGAGAAATAGAACAGTGAGAAATTGGGATGGCATTCTAGAACTGTGTGAAATTGGGATGGCATTCTAGAACTGTGTGAAATTGGGATGGCATTCTAGAACTGTGAGAAATTGGGATGGCATTCTAGAACTGTGAGAAATTGGGATGGCATTCTAGAACTGTGTAAAATAGAACAGTGAGAAATAAAACAGTAAGAAATTGGGTTGGCATTCTAGAACTCTGTGAAATTGGGATGGCATTCTAGAACTGTGAGAAATTGGGTTGGCATTCTAGAACTGTGAGAAATTGGGATGGCATTCTAGAACTGTGTGAAATTGGGTTGGCATTCTAGAACTGTGTGAAATTGGGATGGCATTCTAGAACTGTGAGAAATTGGGTTGGCATTCTAGAACTGTGAGAAATTGGGTTGGCTTTCTAGAACAGTGTGTGAAATAGAGCAGACTTTTGTAGAACAGTGAAAATTGAGGGTGGCTTTCTAGAACTGTGTGAAATAGAACAGTGAGAAATAGAGCAGACCTTTGAAGAACAGTGAAAAATGGGGGTGGCTTTCTAGAACAGTGTGAAATAGAACAGTGAGAAATAGGGCAGAGCTTTGAAGAACAGTGAAAAATGGGGGTGGCTTTCTAGAACAGTGTGAAATAGAACAGTGAGAAATAGAGCAGACTTTTGTAGAACAGTCAGAAACTGGGATGGCATTCTAGAACAGTGTAAAATCTAATTCTCTTCCTGGTATGACAGACAGTACAATTAGATCCGCTCTGTGTTTAACCTGTACAGCAAGCCACAGCAATGAATCTACACAACAATGAGAGATTGGGCAGACCATTTTTAAACAATGTGAGGGTGTGTGTGCGGGGGTGGGGGTGGGGGGTGGTTGTGTTCTAGAACAATGAGAAATGGGGAAAGAACATTATCTAATGGTGTGGAAAATGGGGAGAACATTTTAGAGACTCCCAACAACAGCACAGAAGAATGATAGACCATCAGACCAACAGTTGGGGTTGTTGGGGAATGTTGAGCTGGAGTGCTCTGGCCTTGTAACCTTTTTGTATATTTTGTCTATGCAAATGTGCAGGCTCCATATTTGATGCTTACACATCCATGTTCATGACATTATGTTGTGTTCCAAAATGTGTTCCTGATTCTTGATGCAGTCTGCTGTTTCTGTACGTCATTGATGGACCACCCTTAAAAATAAGTAATTGAAATAGGAAAATAAGAATGTGATTTAATTTTAATTTTATTTTTTTACTTTTTTTTGGAGTTTGAATAAAAAAAAAAAGAATATTTTTCATTGAGTTTTCATTCTTTGTGTTTATCGCAGCTTTCGAGCTCTCACAAACACTGTTAGTTAAATCATCCAGTCGGTGGTGCTGGTAAGAACACTGAGACAGGGATCGTCTCAGCTGACCACAGCTTTAGTGGTCAGGTTTTATATGTTTATTTATTCTCAGTGGGGTCTTTGACCAGTAAATGCTTAATTTCAGCACTGATGCTACTGGCCTGCAACGAACAGAAAAAACGTCCCCCTCACCAGAGCCATTTGAACAGTTTCACATGAACAGTTTGCGTAAACATAATACCCAGGTTGGACACCAAGTCTGGAGCAGCTCGCAGCTCTTTGGCAATGACCCACATGTAATAGTGAATGAGTGCGCTCACTGTTCACCACTTCACTATTGTGGTTTCCCATTGTCGTAGCATTATCTAATGAACCTGAATTTGTGCTGTGTCACACTGGAACAGGTGGTTCTCTGCCAGATATGTCAAATCTCCATAACTACACATACAGTACAATCAGATCAGCTCAGTATGCAGAGTGGTTAACCTGTACAACAAGCCACAACAATGAATCTACACAACATACATACATACGCATGGTACCTAGACGCTCTAGGTCTAGCAGGCTTGGCTGTTGATGTCCCTAAAGGCAAATTTCACTGCATGAAGAAGGGTGACCTGCTGATGAGGACTGTGCTCACAGAGCATCCAGAATAAAGAGGAGGAAACGTCTATATACAGATTTAGAAATGGTGAGTATGATAGGAGGTGTAAGACAAAACCTGAAACGAAGCTTTAATGACTTATGCAGAGTAATGCAGGCCTGAAATACATCCTTTCACTCGCTCGCTCAAACAGCAGACAGCAGTGCTGCACTCTATAGCTGCTGTTTGTGTTTGTGTCTGTTCCTGTTTTGAAGGTCATTGTCTGCATGTTGGATGGCAGGTGCGGGCAGATCTTACATAACACCGCTGTGTTTACATGCGTAAATACAACATCGCTGTCACGCTAAAACTTTGCATCTCAATTTTAGCATTTTTCACATTTCAACATAATTTGAATCTGACAGGTGCTGTGTCAAAATTTCATGATGAATGAACCAATTGAGGAGCTCCAAAATGGCTTGCAATTAAATCTTTTTTTTTACATTGACTTCCATTGAAAGTTCAGAAGGTTTTTTCCTTCTTCTGTAAAGTTGACATTTTGGAGATTTTTGCATGACGGTGCCAATGTTATATATTAGTAATAGTGTCTTTATCTATGTGCATTCTACTGTTAATGCATGGATTGTTGAGAAAAGCGCTGTTGTGTTCATTAGGGGTGTAAAAATGATTGATATATGAACTTATTGCAATGTAATGTTTTTCAGTACTGTATCGATTCTCAAAATAATAAATAGTTTACATGTAAAGACTGGTGGTTCAGACAGTGGTTCGTTTAGTGTTGTGTTTAAACCCTAACCACTAGAGAGCAGTGTTGTACTCACATCCCACTGTTCTGATTGCATAAAACATATGCATAATCGTATGATGGTTTCCCCAAAATGAACCTGATACTTTGACAGATGTATGGTTCTGTTTGCTCCAAAAAAGCCTTGTCTGTAGTATCTTCCCCTTCCATCCTCACTGTGTTCTATAGAGGGGCTGCAGAGAGCACCCTAAGCACTAACCGCAAGACCCTACATCGAAAAGGGAGGACAGCTGAGAGGACCACCCAAGTCTCTCTCCCCTCCATCATGCACATTTACACCATCCACCCCTCGCACAGCCTCCTCTTTCTGCTGCCCTTCTCCAGGACACTGATGGGACTCCTGAAGAAAACCTCCACCTCTGCAATAGAGTCGGTTTTAAAGGCGTGCCTCCACTGAACAAGCTGCTGAATGACCCCAGTAAGGGGCAGAGCATTAGCTTACATGTGGACGGTTGTGTGTTGAGTTTACAGTGTAAGTGAACTGAACTGCAAACTGTGTGTGTGTGTGCATGTGTGTGTAGGTCAGTGCAGGTTTATTGCTTATTGAGATCTGTTTATTGAGAGTTTAAACAGATCTCTGTGCTCTCTCCGGCCGCGGAGTGTAAACAGTCAGGGAAAGGCGTAAACAGAAAGATTTAGACTAGTGCTTACTTCCCAACTGCAGCTTAATGCTGCCATTACTCACGTGACCCTGAGGCCCAACTGATCAAGCCTCACTATAGCATACGGACAATATTGTGTGTGTGTTCAAATAAGGGACACTATGGGACTATGACACATTTTGCCTTGTTTGATATTATAGGCACTCATTTTAGTTCTTTAGGAAAGGCAATGGCTCTGTGTAACCATCCCCCCCCCCAAAAAAAACAAAACAAAAAAAAAAACATTTAAATCTATTAAAAAGACATTCTATGTTGTTTTTTTTGCCTATGATGGGGAACATCTTAAATGTGTTCTTTATTGATTTTTTGAGAACCATATTGTACGTAGCAGTAAAAGGTGTCCGGCTTTTGATATTAATCAAATAACCCCACTTATCGAAGAAGCCACAGAGCAGTCGCACTGGGCAGTTCTTTAAACTGACACTGAAGCATATATGCCAGAGATTTATACAAAGTAATGTCCAGTTATACCCACTATGTACCAGTACCTCTACAGCCTTCTTCTTCTTATTATTATTATTTATTTATTTATTTACTTACTTTAAACAATAAGTATATTGCTAGACATACTATGTTAGCAGAGATGCACCAGAATTAAATACAAAAGAAAACTGGAGAAAATCCTAGAAATCAGACTGGTAGGAAATGACCAGTGTACTGATTACTATGACTGTAACAACAGGAGGACAAGACTCAACATCACAATAGCAAAACCACTTTAGATTATATATGTATATCAGTACTGAGCATATTACAATGCGAAATTTAATACAAATATAAACACAGAAAATCATGCTGTGCTGCTGTTTTGCGTGGCAAAAACAAACAAACAAACAAACAAACAAACAAAAAAAACAAGCAAGCATGTAACACTATTTTCTTCAGTCTTTCCCAGACCTACAAATACAGTGATCCACACCTCTCTCTTAAATAGGTTGAAGTAACACTAACATAAAAAAAAATAATTTCCCATCCATCACATACTTTATCTTAGGTTAGGTTGTATTTATTATTAATTATTAATTAATTTTATATGATGTTTCATATAAAACACCCCCTTACTGCTGCAATAAATACATGTAGTATATAAATACATGTAGCATAAGTCATGTAGCATAAGTACATTTCCTTCTGCAACCGGGTATATGGCGCCTTCTGCTGGACTTGCTTCACAATCACACCCCTGTCCAGTGGACTTGAGCTGATGTGCAGTGCACGCCGTTCAGCGCAGGCGGCATATAAGTCTCCAAATCCATGTCCCACCACAACAGGATCATCACACAGTGTTTCATATCCGCGTCTTCAGGCGCAATAGGCTAAATTACCCACAAAAGCCCCTGCTAGCCGCTACCCAGAGTCCCCTCACAGCAGTGGTTTACATAAACACGCCCCCAACTAGCGGCGTAGGCTCGCCAGAGTCAAAGTCCTTATAGAGTGAAAGTCTAACTGCAGACAGCTGGTCTTACATAACTCTCCAGATTATTCCAGATTTGTTTTATATTGGACAGCACCAAAAATACCAAATGTATCATTACGTTATATAACATATGTGTAATGTATCATGCATTATATAATTATCGATCATTATTATTATTGCTATATTAATATTGATTTATTGATCATACGTAATTATAAACATCTAGCTGCAGACATCTATTTCCAAAATGTCTGACTTATGTTTTACACAAGTTTCCAAATTATTCCATAACGTTTTTACCATTAGACAATGACCAACAAATAACTAATATCCGTTTTGGATCTTTGAGCTTTGAGTCTTTTTAGGGTTAAATAATAAGTTATCCTTCTTAGTCATTCAGGATTTATTGTTCATTTTCAGACCTTTTGTCTCCATCAGGTCTGACTTAATAAAATATTGTAATAAAGCATTTCAAGACACATTAGAAACACTCTCTACTGTAGTAGAAATAGTAGAAATTATTGCATACAGGACACTAAATATCCTATTTTCTTATCGATATATGTTCAAACGTATACATGATTATTATATCCTCGCAAAATAAGTTTAATTATGCATTTTCACACTGCATCAATATATATATATATATATATATATATATATATATATATATATATATATATATATATATATATATATATATTATCTGGTTCTTATATTCGTCTTGTTTCAGACTGTTGTATATTTGTGATCGATAATTATTTAGGATATTTGTTCATGACCGTGTTAAAAGGTCGAGCGAGGAAAGGACAGAGGGAAGCTCTGGGAAACGAGGGCTACCGTCTCCTGGGAGAGATACGAGACTGCACAGTACGCGTATGCCGGCAGGCGGCGGTATTCGTGGCCCGCTCTCAGTCCGCCGACTCTCGGCAGAAGAAGCAGGATTCCGGCTGAGTGTAACGGAAGTAAGTACGTGGCTGCTCCCGCTGCCGTGTCTGCAGGATGGCTACTGAGGTTCAGAGCGGCGACCTCACCAGCGCTAACTCGAGCCGTCTCGAAGTTTCTATCGACGGCTTGACGCTGAGCCCTGACTCCGAGGCAGAACAGGAGCAGCTGGAGGCGGCCGGTGCTCCGGTAGACGGAGGGTCCGACGGCGAGGCCGCGGGCGAGGAGGAGGAGGAGCGGGGCGAGAACGGGCACAGCTCGGTGGAGAGGGTATGGGGCTTTCCCCTGGTGGAGCTCTATGGCCTGGCGCTCAGGTTTTTCAAAGGTACGGGGTCCCTTTTCGAGCGAGAAACGGTATCTAATTAAGGCGAACCAGTTCTTTTAAAGTCGATTTTGGACGATAGTCGTGTGAATGGGCTTCTGTGGCTGTGCTGCTGCGGCCGGGTTAGCTAGCACTAGCTTAGCTGGTCCTATCCCAGCTCTTCGTTGTTATTAGTAGCCGGGCAGGTCAGCTTTCGGTTTTTATGCTGCTGATGGCAGCATTTGGGGCCCGTCTGACAGGTCGTGCTGGTGTGGGTTAAGCTTAGACGGGCGCTGCATTTTGAGGGTGTGTTGAGAAATCAGTTGGCTAAGGATGTAGATTGAGCTGGTGTTATAGGTCATGTGTCAGTGATCATGTGGCCCTATGGGCTTGGTGGGCCAGCACAGATGGGGTGCTGGCAGGGCCCACAAGCACTTGTAAGGCATTCACTGACCCAGCCAGTCAATAATAGACAGAAATTTCTGTTTTGGTCTGATTAACAAAACCACTGATTAGTTGAAGAGGTGTGGTGGAGCTGTTACACACCTCAGGCTCTGACCAAGCCCTTCAGTCTAATCACTCATACCTTAGATGTTGCATTAGCTGTGTGTTTTGTGATGGATCAAATCGCATTTGTCAAACAAGTCCTACATTTGAGGGGAAAATACAGTACAAATTCCAGTCTACAGTGATTTCTTTATTCCCAGTGGTGCCATAGACTAGAGTGAGTTCAAGAACAGATTCAATACTAGATACATATCAGTAGATCTCCAGTTCTGGTCCACAAAATTCCTGCTTTATCCCACATGATATAGCTCATTATTTACATGTAAGGCCTTTGGCTGGTACTCTTATCCAGAGTAACTTACATTTGACAGGCAGGTGAATGTAGTTTTCTGAGTCTTGTCCAAGGACTCTTACTGATGTAGTGTGATGTTCTTGCGTGGCTGAGGAAACGAACCCTGCCACAAGGAAGGGTTACGCACTACACTACACAATTAGTTAGTTAGTCAGGTAGTGTCCAGGCTTTGTAGAAGTGTTAAATAAGAAAGTCACCAAAGGGTGCTGGGTATTGCTTCTCCATGAAAAGATTTGATGACCCTGCCTAGACTGAGCAAAGCTGCGTACTTAACGCTTTTGCTTACTGTCTATTTAAAGAGGTTTAATACACTGTTCAATTCAATCCATTTTAACTTTAGCATTATACTTATACAGGGTTGTACAGTACACAATGAAACACAGTTAAGTCACACTTTAAGCATAAAGAGTCCTAATGATAGTGCCATGTTAAACCATTTTGACATTTAAATGCTCCATTGAGAGGCCTTTACTGAAGACTCCTTGAAGAACCCTAGGTAGGCCTGTAGGTAGGCCGGTATTGTGTATTTGTCACCTTCATTAACAATGTGATGTTTGTGACTACACTTAAATAACTTTTATTATAATTTTTTTTCTGAAAACAATAAATAGTGGAGTATAATTAAATGAATCCAGTGGGATTTTCCTCTTAAACATTTTGTCTGATTAAGAGAGGTGTATTGTTGAATGTAGGTATGTAGCTCACACTATTATACACGTGAGGGTGCTCTTCTAACGAAACTTATGTCTGTGTCTGTCTGTGATACTGTTAGTACCTCTAAATAGACCTCAAATGCATCTTGACGAACAACATGCTATTATATGTCTGACCTCAGAAAAAGATGGCAAGGCTTTCCACCCAACGTATGAAGAGAAGCTGCGACTGGTGGCCCTCCACAAGCAGGTTCTGCTAGGCCCCTACAACCCAGATGCCTCCCCTGAGGTGGGCTTCTTTGATGTGTTGGGCAACGACCGCAGGTAGGTTCATTTATGTTAGTAGTAATTAGTAGTTTGCTTTTCGATAATGACGAATGTGCATTGCTACATGTTTTATGGGTCAGGGAAAAGCGAATTAGGTTTTATGTACATGTACCTGAACATACATGTACCAACATATCCTTCATTTATATTGTGTTTAATCAGACGCTGATTTACTACTCTTTGTTTCACATTTGCAAAAATGTATTTGCCATTTCTAACTATGGCTAATACTATTTATGATTTTGAGATGTGTAGCATCTTGATTGTCATGGTTGTCCTGTTAATTGTAAATTGTTCTAATTTCAGGAAAGAATGGGCTTTGTTGGGAAATATGGAGAAGGATGAGGCCATGGTTGAGTTTGTAAAGCTGTTAAATAAATGCTGTAATTTATTTGCGCCATTCATCGCGTCACACAAGATTGAAAAAGAGGAGCAAGAAAGGAAGAGGTGAGGCCATTATCTATGTCCTTTACAGTGACACTATGAGTTGATGGCATTTCTTGCTGTTGGGCTCCTCCTACAGACGGAAAGTGTTATTTGTGCTTTGAGCCACCAGTAAAGGATCGCTCTTTTTTTTATGAGGAGCTGAGAGATACAGAATGAAAGAATCATGTGGACGGACTCTGTACAGTATTGTTACAGGATTTTACACAAGTATGACTTACTTGTGGTGTTCCGCAGTTCTCTTGAGCATATCCCTGCCTACTTTTTCAAAGTTACATACTTTAGATAGCAGCAAGTCTGGTTTAGCATCAATAGCGATGCTGTCCTCCCTGTTATAAGTCAGTGGCGCTTTAACATGATTTTGAAGCTATTGTTTGAAAGTAAAAATGGTAGTGTTGCTTTAAAGTAGAGGCTTTCTGTCTTGATTGACTTCATTGCTTTCTGTGCTTGCCGTCTTCAGAAGCTCGTCTTTTTGTTACATTTGCAACGGTTATTTTGTCTTGTTCATTTACAAGCACTGTCAAAGACATTCTAATATTCTAATTTGAATATGCTAATATTGAGTCTGACTACATAGTGTAGCTTTATGTAAATTTGCAATTTTATTCCAACTTCTTTATACCAAAAAAAATTTACTTCCTCATTGTCATATTTAAAGAGGATGATTCCTTCATTCCTTAGTATGTGAGCACATGCAACCTCACTTGCAATTCCTGGCAGTCCTCTTTGGAAGACTTGTTGGGTTATTTATTAAGGCAGTGCGTGATGTCAGGTTTCTTGTACAGTCAATAGGAGGACGCATTGCATATGGGAGAGTTCTCATTAATGTCTTGTTAACCTTGTCTCGGAGTGAGATATTTGGGCATGCGTGTTCAGTCTCATTAAATAACAACTAAAGGGCTGGCCTTTATTGAAAGCTTGTGGAGTTCTAAATTTGGCATTCTGCCCGACTGACGAGTGTGTACGCATGTATCAGGAGGGAGGAAGAGGAAATACGGCGTAAAGAGGAAGAGGAGCGGGAGCGGCAGCGTCAGGAGGAGGAGAGGCGCAGGCAGGAGGAGGAGGAGAGACTGAAGAGAGAAGAGGAGGAGAGGAGGCAGGCTGAGGAAGAAAGGCTACGCGTGGAGCAGCAAAAGTGAGTAATGGTGATTTTTGTACATGCAGTTACTCAATTCAGCAAGGTCCACAGAACCTGGTTCTCTTTTTTTTTTTTTGTGAAAGCAAGGGTATCTGTAACTGTACAAACTATCTATACATGTACTGCAACTTTGCTTGTCGTGAGCAGTGGGCACCAACCCTTCTAGAAATCAGCCTCCCATTAGGTTTTACCTCCAACACACGTCATTCAACTAATCAAGCACTTCTGAAAGCAGACGTTACAGTGGTATGAAAAAATGTGGCCACCCCTGATCATTTTGATAATTTTCCTTTAGAAATCATTGGTTGCTCAGTCAGCAATTTCAGTTATATCAGACGAACATAGTGATATTTGAGAAGTGAAATGAAGTTTATAGGATTTACAGAAAGTGTGCAATAATTATTTAAATGAAACTAGGCAGGTGCTTAAATTTGGGCACCCTAACAGAAAAAGTACATCAATATTCAGTAGATCCTTCTTTTGCAGAAATAACAGCCTCTAAATGCTTCCTATAGCTTCCAATGAGAGTCTGGATTCTGGTTGAAGGACCATTCTGTGTAAGCATGGACAGTCTGCTTTAAATCACACCCCAGATTTTCAATAATATTCAGGTCTGGGGACTGAGATGGCCATTCCAGAACATTGTACTTGTTCCTCTGCATGAATGTCTTAGTAGATTTAGGGTTTAGGGTTGTTGTGTTGTTAAAGTGTTCAGCCCTGGCGCTAATTCAACTTTGTCACTGATTCTTGAACATTGTTCACAAGAATGTTCACAAGCTGATATTGACTGGAATCCATGCGACCCTTAACTTTAACAAGATATGCCATTTCCTTCTCCGTCACAGGCAGCAGATCATGGCTGCTCTAAATGCACAGACCGCTGTGCAGTTCCAGCAGTATGCAGCACAGCAATACCCGGACAGTCCTGAGCAGCAGCTGGTTCTCATCAGGCAGCTTCAGGAGCAGCACTACCAGCAGTACATGCAGCAGCTGTACCAGGTGCAGCTGGCGCAGCAGCAGGTAGCAGCCCTTCTCTTAATGCTTGATAATGGAATGTTTCTGTAGGACGAATGGACAGCTTGACTGTTTAATGTAAAAACTGCAACTTGATTTTTTTGAAGCCTGAACTGGTACAAAATAAGTGTGTGTGTCAGTCAATGTCAATTATGCAGTTTTAATGTATGTCTGATGTGGTGTTCTTCTACAGGCGGCCTTGCAGAAGCAGCAGGAGGACTCTATAGTTCTTTCCACATTAGAGGCCAGTGAAGCATCGGCACCCTCTGCTGGTGAGGAGGCCCCTACAGTGAATGGCCAGGCAGAGTCCTCCACTGACAGTATAGAAAGAGAGCCTGACCTAGAGCCTGCCGAGGAGATCACTGAGAATGGCCCCACAGGTGAGTTCTGCCAGAGGGGAAGACTTGCTTTCCAACATATACTTAATAAGGCTGTATAATATTAGATTAAAGCATTAATTATTTAGATTTAGTTTATAATCTTTAGGTAATAGTGTTTTTTTTTTTTTTATGTTTTATGACTTTATGACTTGCCACAAGATTATTTTATTTAAGACTATTTATGATATTTCTAACTCAAATCTCTCTCTTGCATTTTTTTGTTTTACTAGACTCTTCTCCGGTGATAGCAGCACCCTCTATGTGGACCCGACCACAGATAAAAGACTTTAAGGAAAAGATTCGCCAGGACGTGGACTCTGTGATCACAGTGGGCAGAGGAGAGGTGGTCACTGTGAGAGTCCCCACCCATGAGGAGGGCTCTTACCTCTTCTGGGAGTTTGCTACCGATTACTATGACATTGGCTTTGGTGTCTTCTTTGAATGGACAGACTCAACCAATGCCTCAGTCAGTGTGCATGTCAGTGAGTCTAGTGACGAAGAGGAGGATGAGGAAGGTGAGGGAGACTAATGTGGAAAAATTAAGATGTCTGTGTAAATCTCTGATCTCACATTTACCTTGAGTATTATTATTAGGTAATTATTCAAGAATTTGCTTGCATTTATTTGTAGTAAAATGAAAACAGTTTGAACATTGATACTATAATGTATCTAAAACCATGGTTTAATTTCAAAGCAACCCTCAGGGTGCCCTAGATTGTTCATTGATGATTTTTGCATTGTTACACCAATAGTCTTTGGTAACGCATCTGTTTGTTTGTATTGTATTTGTTTTTTAAAAGGAAATATGTTGTAAGAAAAATGCTGTATTAAATGGACTGTGTTCTTCCTCAGCAGAGCCTCAGAGCGAAGAGGAGAAGGCGAAAAAGGAGGCAGGGAAGCCGCAGGTGGATGAGATCGTGCCGGTGTACCGGCGGGACTGTCACGAAGAGGTTTATGCTGGAAGTCACCAGTATCCTGGCCGTGGCATCTACCTGCTTAAGTTCGACAACTCTTATTCGCTCTGGCGCTCCAAGAGTGTCTATTACAGAGTCTACTACACCAGATAAGCCTGGAGTCAAGACTGTGGAGCAAAAGAGTGTGTGTGTGTGTGTGTGTGTCCGTGTCTGTGTGAGAGAATGTGTGCGTGCATGCACGAGTGGGGTGCATCTCATGCTGTTCGACTTAAGGAGGATTGGGCATCGATGTATACTTGCCACCTCTGTTTTGCACTCTGAAAGGCGTGCTCTAGGATTTTGTGCTTGTTGATAGTATTGTCTTCTGCACCCAGTGTGACTTATCCTCAGCCTTCATCTTCTAATGTCATCCAAAGAGGTGCTTTGGCCACTTTTAAAGACGTATAGAGCTGTGTTCTAAATGGGAGTGGGAAAGTTAACTTGTCATGTTTAGACAAGGAACATAAGAAATGTGACTGAAGCACACTACACAAGCAGGGGGTGGATAGGTGGGTGGTTAACTAGTGCTGCTTTTCCATCACTACCTGAAACCTCTGGTTTTGTTTCCACCAGCCTTTTCATTCTGGAATTGAGCTTGGGATTTCCTATCCAGCTTAAGTTTTGTTTTGAAACTCCTTAAATGAGGCAGAATTGATCTCTGTGCTAGTCTCTGTTTCTGTATTGGTGAGTATTCATTACTTTTCATGTGTGACATTAGTAATAACTGAAAAAGATCTAAAGTAAAAGATTGCTAACTGCCCATTGATGCTTAATTGATGCCCATTCAACACTTGCAATGGGAAAGAAAAAAAAAACCAAAACATAATGACCTTTGGTAAGGCAGCTAATGTATAAGAACTTAATCATTCCCTACTGTGTTCTTGCTCTGTTGTATTTTGGCTGCTTTACTTGGATTCTGATGACAAACTGAGCAGTATTTAGTTAGCATCCATCACTTATGACGTGTGAGCAACCGCTGTGATTGTCAACATGGTTGTGGTTTCAGGTGGTGGTGGAAAAGCAATAAGACATGCCTTGCTCCTAGAGGACTTCCTAATTTAGGTCACTGCTGAGAATATCAACCAATGGTGTAGAAGTGCTTCACCAGTCAGCGTACAGTGCAGACATAAAGCAGCACGTGCCGCCCCGAGGCCGTTGGGAGAGAAAGAGAAATGAATAAGGCATGACTTTTCTACTGACGGAAGGGTGAGGATGACATATATCTGAGACTAAACTGGTGGAGGCCTTGAAGAGAAAGAGATTTGATTTGCAGCAACTTTTGCAAAAGTGGTTGTGTGTAAAGCGTTTATTAAATATTTATTAATCTCCCTGGTAGAGTAGGGTCCTTGATGTCTCTGTCATTACATGTAACTCATTTCCCAACTGTTCACATTTCTGCTTTTTAAATGGCTCGGTGTCTCTCATCTGTCCTTATTTCTTTTTGTTATGGGTTGGTTTTTGTCCTCAGCTGGAGACTGGGCAGTGTAGACTTTATATTGTGGCATAACTAGCAGTTCAGACTCTTCTTGCCTTTTTTTTTCTTTTTCTTTTTTTCCTTTTTTTTTTTTTTTTTGGTTGGTCACTGTTACATTTTATATGTGTAGTTTATAGAAAAGCCACATTTAAAAACAGAAATTTTATGTCACCGCTCCAATGCAAAAACCTTGTATCTTGTATTTTGACATGCTGATTCTGGCTGCTGTTCTTTACATTGTATGAGTTTCATGATGATCAATAGAAATGCTCCAAATTGACTTGGAATAAAATCGTTTTACTTTACTTCCATTGAAAGTTAAGATGTGGCTTTTTATTAATTTTATTTTTTTTTTCTGTCAAGTTGCCGTTTTGAAGATGCAAGGTTTTTGGCGTGGCGGTGGCGATATATGCATGTTTATATGTGTATGTGAATTTTATAATTCCACATGGACGCCTTGTTGATCATCTCTATTTGTAACTAACAGTTTTTGCTCTTTAAGTAACTTTACATTTCTGTGGCTCGCCAACTGAATCAGTCAAATTACCAAAAGTGAAATTTGAATCTGTGAGCGCTTTGACTGTTCCCTTTTATTTATTGCTGTTTAGCAGTTTTGAAGACCAGTACAGTGAGCACTGCTGTGAATTCAAGGGTTACGTGCTCTGTTTGTTTGTGTTGTTTGTTTGATTTTTCTACACCGTTAAAAGAATGCTTCTTCATCCTAAATCCTCACTCAGCATATACACTCTAAACCATCTCTCACTGGAGGTTTCATAGCATTTCTATATTAAGGTTGATTAAAACATTAATTTAGTTTTTGTGTGTGTGTGTGTGTGTGTGTGTGTGTGTGTGTGTGTGTGTGTGTGTGTGTGTGTGTGTGTGTGTGTGTGTAAAACAGGGCAGTACGTTCAGCCAGCCCACTTGAGCGAATTTTTCAGAAATACATTAATGTACAGATTTACATATATAATATATGGGCAGGTGCTTGTTGTGGTGCGCACAAAACACCACAGAGCGGTAAAGGCGAGAGCCTGCCACCAAAAGTGGCCCAAAGAAAAGATGCATCTACGTAATTTTAATAAATAGATCTCCTAATTAGGCTAGCATTGGTAATCTCTGTTTCTTTAACCTTTTCCATTGTTGATTCAGGCCTTTGTAAAGTGATGTGTAATAGTGGGCTTGATGATGGACAGAGGACTTTGGTAATAAAAGTGTGAGAGAAGTGTGGTAAATGGCATTTTAACAAGTGGAAAGTCGTGTAAATTCCATACCATGAGGACATGAAGAAACCCAATGTTTTTTTTTTTAATATTGATTTCACCTGTATGATCTGTATGAGTTTGAGGATGAGTCTCCTTGAGCATATATTTAATCTTGATTAAACTTATGTTCATCTGTACCTGCTGCCTCTGACTCCAGTGTGTAAGCCATTTGATACGTATAGCTTTTGCTGGCGTCGTGAACCTGTATTACGCCATAGTAAGCAAAAAGTACGGGAGTTTGTAGAGACCTGTTCGTTCACTGATTCTTCTAACATCCATGGTGAGTTCACCACCCCCTCATTTGCTGCAGTACAGTGGCATGCAGAAGTTTGGGCCCACATGTTTAATATTCATGTTATGGTGAACAGTTAAGTGTAAAAGAAGACCTCATTTCCTGAAGTCAAAAAGTTAAAGACTAAACATTCTTTACCATTTGATGTAAGATTGTGTTTTTATTACTGTATTTTACAGTTTAAAATGAAAAAAGAAAAGGACAACAAGCAAAAGTTTGGAAACCCTGCATGGTCAGTACTTAGTAACACCCCCTTTGGCATGTATCCCAATATAACCAAGAGTCTTTTAATTCTTGTTTGGGATTTTTTTTGGTCCATTTGTCCATGTCCTTTTCTGCTTTTGTGAGATTCTGGAGCCATCTTGCATGCATTGCTTTTTAGAAGTCTATCTAGAGAGCAGTGTTCATTTTTGATCTTTTGTGAGCTGTCCCTTTTATGAAATTCTGCAAAATATATTATAGCAGCCATAATGATCTATTTTAACTGAATCAGTCTGTGAGAAGAGGCTTTTATTGTCATTTTAGCTCTGTACCAGTACTCAGTAAAATTAAATTACATTTTTTCCAGAACAAGGGTGCAACATTGAACAAAACGAGAACAATACAGTAAAGGACAGACTGCAGAAAGTGCAACGTGCAAGACAGTACAATAAATACGACTCAATTCTGAGTAGAGGTAATGAGTGTAAGGTGCATAGATATTTAACATGGTGTGACATTATATGCAAATAGCTTATAATGCACATGAAACTTGAAACACAGCAGGTATTGAGGTAGTAAAGTATGGAATATATAAATAAGATAAATAGGATGCAGACAGGTTAAAATGCTATGGGTAGTGGGGGGTGGGGGGTTAGTTCAGTCTCTGTTGTTTAAAAGTCTGACTGTTTGTGGGACAACGCTATTGCAGAGCCGTGCAGTGACAGCACGGATGCTCCTGTACCTTCTGCCAGATGGTAGCAGTGAACAAAGTCCATGCGATGGATGGGTGGGGTCCTTCACAATGCTGGTGGCCTTACAGGTGCATCAGGTGGTGTGAATGTCTGTGACAGAGGGGCGAGAGACCCCTACGATCTTCTCAGCTGTCCTCACTGTTCACTGTAGGGTCTTGCGGTCTGAGGCATTGCAATTCCCAAACCAGGCGATGATGCAGCTGCTCAGGATGCTCCTCAGTCTCCGCAGGAAGTAGAGGCGCTGCAGCTTTCTTGGCTATGGAGCTGATGTGTGGAAGTTCTCTTGATATGGATGCCGAGGAACTTTGTGTTCTGGACGTCATGGTTCATGTGTCATGGTCGCCTTGCACTCTTCTGAAGTCAACAACCATCTCTTTAGTTTTGTCAACATACAGAGACAAGTTGTTGGTTCTGCACCAGTCTGTTAGCCGCTGCACCTCCTCTCTGTAAGCTGTCTCGTTGTTCTTGGTGATGAGGCCCACTACTGACGTATCGCCTGCGAATTTCACTATGTGATTTGTGGTGTACTTCGCAGCACAGTCGTGAGTCAGCAGAGGCTTGCTTAGATTGGTTTAGTTTTTATAAATGTCTGACACTAAATAATAAGGATGCAGGAAAGCTTTTCTTCTGATGACTTCAGATCAACACTGAACGGGTGTTGCTGCACAATAGAACTGTGCTCCTTCACTCCAGAGTCTGCTGAATCTTATAAATGTTTTTTGCAGTCAGACAGGGGTTTTGATTTGCCTTTCTAGCAATCCTGCGAGCAGTTCTTTCTTGTCCTTCACCATCCTGTTAATTGTGATTTCTTAATTACAGTAGAAACTGAGGAAATGGCTTCCTTAAAAACACCTTGCTGACTTCTTATAGTCCTTTCCTGCTTCATGGGCATCCATTATTGTAATTTTCAGCATGCTAAGCATTCCCATGACACAAGGTTTAGGAAAAGTATTTATAAAGCTTTGTAATTTGCATCACTTGCCCTTTCCAACAATTATTGTGAACAGGCCATAGCCATAACAGGCTAATTAAGGTCTGAGAGCTTGGGGAGCCCAACCTTTTGCATGGTGATCCTTTCCCTTTTTTCCACTCTAAAAGTGTAGAAAACATAAAGAAATCAGGTCCTCATCTGCTCACTTATTCACAGTGACAGAAGCTGCTTGCCACTTTGTGTTGGATGATTGTTCTGGATCAGAAACATCACTCCAGAGAACATGGTTTTGCTGTTCCACAGCTCAATGCTAAGGTGCTTTATGCTCTTATAGTGAAGTAGGCATTGGTCCCGGTGACCCTATGCTCATGTGCGGCTGCTCCAGACTGCCCTATTCTATTCTTTATGATTTTCTGTGGAGTTTATACAAACCGTGTGCATACAACAGAACACTTAAGCAATGAGTGCATTTACTAATTAGCTGAATTCGCTCATTAGAAGACTCGTCTGGACACTTTGGACACATAGTGAATGTTTAAACACAAAGGATTTGCTTAGGAAGGATAGATCTTTTTGAAAGCTGACACCTCGAAGGCCAGCCAGAGGTCATGTTTTCCCTGTGTAAATAGGAAGTGTCTGTGAGGACGCAGTGTTAGGAGGAAACCGGGTAACTCTGTGGACTGTCCAGCAGAAATGCTGCTTCAGCAGATTCAACTACAACATGACACAACAGTCAACATCCTTCAGACTTAGGATAAACGCCAGATACAGCCTTTGTTTATGAGTAATGACTGTCTTGGGATACAGTGCAATTGCCTTGTGGTAGTCCTGGTTAACACCACAAGGGGGAGCAGCAAACTAATTTAGTTTAGGCTTCATGCTGATGTTTCCGAAGTTAATAAAACATTGCACTGACCACACTGTATTAATTGATGTGTGTAATTAAAGTGAAATAATGGAATTGTATTTCCCAGAGTCCCATTTTATGTCTACTCAGATGAAATTCTAGTCATTAACCTATAGTTACTCATTTCTGTTGCTAACATAATCTACACTACTTTGTGACTAATCTAATAGATGCTCAGTGCACACTGTTAATAATAATAATAATAATAATAATAATAATTATAATAAACGTTACTATAAAGTTTAACTGACATTTTACTGACATTTCACACAAAAAATAAATGTAGCTAGCAAATATGACCGTATATTACATATATAAAATAACTAATTAATTGTATGTATATTAATATGAAAACTACAATATGTGAAAGTGCGTACTTCTATCAAATGTCTACGAGTTAAAATCCATTTGAAGACAAAAATGAATTAAACGACTTAAGCAGTTGATTTGACAACTATTTAAAGATAATCTCAGTATTTAAACATTTTATTTTTTACAGATGTTTATCTTTTCAGCGTTTAGTTATTCAGTAGTTCAGCTCTGATGTATAGATAGTTCTGATACTTTCGTGCAATTTTTATTTGTTAGTTTATTTTTGAAAAAAAAAAACCCTAACTTTTAATGCTTTCTAAAATGAGTTTACAGTAATTTACCTCGGTTTTCTACTCTTCCTCATCTCTGTTAGCTAACTCTGGCCCAATCCTCCCAGATTCCCAGACTCCACTCCGGATCTTACCCGCAGCCGCAGACAGGGGCAGGTAACTTTTCCTCGTAGACTCCGGATCCAGCGGCTACAGGTGGTCGCTGTCGGCTGCTCCGCCTTTTCCTCGGCTTTCCCCTCACTTTTACCGCTCCTTCGGCTCACAGCGAGTCCTGTGTCTGAACCACACCGAGCCCACTAACGGCTCTTGGGGGGATTAGCTTAGCTTCGGCTGCGACTTTTGAAAATAATGGCGGGACCGTTGATGCTGTGGACCTCGCTCTTTGTCGCCCTTGTTCACGGCCTCGTTTAAAGTTGAAGGAGAGGACTCGGCGGTTTCGCGGAGTCGCACTCTTGTCTCTTTGGGGAACAAACCAGAAGCAACACATGCCTTTTCACGAGAGAACCGTGGAGCCTCGGCGGGTGTGCAGGTTGAAGGCGGTCGACGGCGGCAGGGGCTCCGGGGCAGAGGATGGGCTCGTCCCGCTGGAGGGTCGCAGGTTTCGCCGGGCAGTTTTGTTCGCTTCTCTGGACGAGGTGAGCTGCCACACGCTGGGCAGCATTCTCCGACAACTCTCGGACTTATCACGCCATGCCAGCGAGATTTTTCTGTCCATTGAGGTGCAGGCTGGGGTCATATCCCAAAGATCATCCCGGATTCAGACGCGCTTGGAGAGGATACAGAGCAGCGTTCAGCAGTTTGACCACAAGAAGGTCAAAATACGTGAGTTGTGCTGGGGTTGTGTTGTTGGATTATAGCACTAGGTAACGCTAGCTGGGTTGTATAGCATGTCTAGATAGGCTGGAAGACACGTTAGCTAAGTGCTCGTTAAGGGACTAAAGTAAATCAATCTTTGGTGTAAACTAATAAACAATGCATAATAGTAATAGTAATGCCAAGGCTAAGAGGCATCTGCAGCACCCGCCCAGGTGCTGAACTAGCAGAGCAGAATGAAAACAAGCCCCAAAAGAGGATTAAGAAGTCAGTGTGAACGACTGTGGAAACGACCTATGACTTTCCTCACACATACTCGATGTAAAATAGCTGTATTATCATTATTCTACATTAACCAGAGAAGCCCAGATCAGTCCAGAGGGCCGTGATGTGAGTGTGACCCCTCTCCTGCCTGGCTGCTGTGAGGAACCGCAGGCGGCAGTAACACGTTAAAGGCTGCAGCACATGGTTTGATTGGGCTTTATGTAAATGAAGGGTCTGTCAGACTTTAACTGATCTCACTTCATACTGACCATCTGCGAGCCGCTCGGAGCGACAGCACAGCTGTTCACTGAAGAGCTAGCTAGCTAGCCCAGCTTAAATCTCCATGCACATCACTGCTGTTCTCCATCAAGCAGAGAGGCCCAGTTCAGCCACTGCTAGCTACCTAAATGAGCCCGTTCTACACGTTTTTTTTTAATAAGCATCCTCACAGCTACCCAGCATTGCTGTTCTTACATAGTTATTATATATAATGTCAACTAACTATTGTATTGCATTGTTTTGAGGCCAATGGGACACAGCTGATGCTGCTTCGCTGGGGCAGTGGTGGCTCAGCGGTTAGAGCGCCGGGATATCGATAACAGGGTTGTGGGTTCGATTCCCGGGCTCGGCAAGCTGCCACTGTTGGGCCCTTGAGCAAGGCCCTTTACCCTCTCTGCTCCCCGGGCGCTGGAGTTGGCTGCCCACCGCTCTGGGTGTGTGTGTGTACTCACTGCCCCTAACACGTGTGTGTGTGTGAGTGTGTTCACTACCAGATGGGTTAAATGCGGAGGACACATTTCGCTGTACAGTCCACACTGTACAGTGACGAATACGTGCACCTTTATCCTTTATCCTTTATCAGTGCACAGGGTTCCTATACTAGAAGAAATCTGAACTTTTTAGTCATTAACATGTAATTGCTGGTTTCTGTTTTGCTTCATTGTTCTGTTGGTATCAGCATCTACACTGCTTTATCATGGAAGTTGTCTAATTTGAGCTCAGCAGTAAGTGTTCTTGCCCTCCACAGAGATGCGAATGTAGTAACAGTGATCAGATTGTGCTGTTGCTCAGTAAAGTTGATTGATGTGTTGGTTTGAAGAGCATTGCTAGAAGAACATGGTTAAAACAGCACAGGTATAAGATAGGTCACAAGAACACAGCCAGAGGAACACAGTTAGAAGAGAACAATGTAGAAGAACACAGAGGAATATCGTCAGAGGAACACTGTTAAAAGAGCATAGTTATAAGAACACAGTTAGACAAACACATAATATCACAATTAGTAGAACACAGCAGAACACAGTTAGAACAAAGTTAGAAGAACAGAAGAGCACAGTTAGAAAAACACAGAACAAAGTTAGAAGAACAGAAGAACAAAGTTAGAAAAACACAGAACAAAGTTAGAAGAACAGAAGAACAAAGTTAGAAAAACACAGAACAAAGTTAGAAGAACAGAAGAGCACAGTTAGAAGAGCACAGTTAGAACAAAGTTAGAAGAACAGAAGAGCACAGTTAGAAGAGCACAGTTAGAACAAAGTTAGAAGAACAGAAGAGCACAGTTAGAAGAGCACAGTTAGAACAAAGTTAGAAGAACAGAAGAGCACAGTTAGAAGAGCACAGTTAGAACAAAGTTAGAAGAACAGAAGAGCACAGTTAGAAGAGCACAGTTAGAACAGTTAGAAGAACAGAAGAGCACAGTTAGAACAAAGTTAGAAGAACAGAAGAGCACAGTTAGAAAAACACAGTTAGAAAAACACAGAACAAAGTTAGAACAGAAGAGCATAGTTAGAAGAGCACAGTTAGAACAAACTTAAGAACAGAAGAGCACAGTTAGAAGAGCACAGTTAGAACAAACTTAAGAACAGAAGAGCACAGTTAGAACAAAGTTAGAAGAACAGAAGAGCACAGTTAGAAGAGCACAGTTAGAACAAGCTTAGAAGAACAGAAGAGCACAGTTAGAAGAGCACAGTTAGAACAAAGTTAGAAGAACAGAAGAGCACAGTTAGAAAAACACAACAAAGTTAGAAGAACAGAAGAACAAAGTTAGAAAAACACAGAACAAAGTTAGAAGAACAGAAGAGCACAGTTAGAAGAGCACAGTTAGAACAAAGTTAGAAGAACAGAAGAGCACAGTTAGAACAAAGTTAAAAGAACAGAAGAGCACAGTTAGAACAAAGTTAGAAGAACAGAAGAGCACAGTTAGAAGAGCACAGTTAGAACAGTTAGAAGAACAGAAGAGCACAGTTAGAAGAGCACAGTTAGAACAGTTAGAAGAACAGAAGAGCACAGTTAGAAGAGCACAGTTAGAACAAAGTTAGAAGAACAGAAGAGCACAGTTAGAAGAGCACAGTTAGAACAAACTTAAGAACAGAAGAGCACAGTTAGAAGAGCACAGTTGGAACAAACTTAAGAACAGAAGGGCACAGTTAGAACAAAGTTAGAAGAACAGAAGAGCACAGTTAGAAGAGCACAGTTAGAACAAACTTAAGAACAGAAGAGCACAGTTAGAAGAGCACAGTTGGAACAAACTTAAGAACAGAAGGGCACAGTTAGAAGAGCACAGTTAGAACAAACTTAGAAGAACAGAAGAGCACAGTTAGAAGAGCACAGTTAGAACAAACTTAGAAGAACAGAAGAGCACAGTTAGAAGAGCACAGTTAGAACAAACTTAGAAGAACAGAAGAGCACAGTTAGAAGAGCACAGTTAGAACAAACTTAAGAACAGAAGGGCACAGTTAGAAGAGCACAGTTAGAACAAACTTAGAAGAACAGAAGAGCACAGTTAGAAGAGCACAGTTAGAACAAACTTAGAAGAACAGAAGAGCACAGTTAGAAGAGCACAGTTAGAACAAACTTAGAAGAACAGAAGAGCACAGTTAGAAGAGCACAGTTAGAACAAACTTAGAAGAACAGAAGAGCACAGTTAGAACAAACTTAGAAGAACAGAAGAGCACAGTTAGAATAGCACAGGTTTTGTTGCTGTTTCTCTGAAGAGGAGATTTGGATATTTTATATATATGTGTATGTGTGTATGTTTCGGCCTCTAGCTGATATTGATAACATGAAAATCTTTCCCTCGTGACAGAGCACATGGTCATAATGTCAGACAGGACCTTTATGACTTACTTTATGTCCTTTAGATAAGGTATGCTCCTAAATATCTGGACACACGAACACAGATCACCATATTTCTCTTAGGACCTCAGTTTGGCACAACCGAGTAACCCGAGAATTTGTTTATGTTCACTTCACCAGTGTTTATGCTACATTTTGACTGGTGTTGTGTGAAAACAGTGACCACCTACAAGTGCTGATGTTTTTCTGATTCAAAAAGATTTTAACGATTCTAGTGGAGAGAAGTTTTATGAAGCTAAACCACTGAAAAATACTCGCAAAAAATAGTGTTTGGAAATCATTTATCTTGGGACTGGACCTTGTGGGAGGTTGCAATATGCAAAGAAGTGTCTGACCAGTCAGTCAGTGTCTATATGTGTGGAGTAAGCATCATCAGCAATCGTATGTTGTTCTTTGGGTGCATGGAGGAATCAAGGGTTTCGTGTTGTTCACCAAACCAAAACCATCAAAATAACAGTCAGAAATAACAGGGCGTTCACACAGAGTTACACAGAGTTAAGCTTTTACTGTCCTTTGCAGAAATCAAAGTTCCTGCTTGTATCTACACAAACAACATATGTTCAGAGACCTTTCAGTCAAAATACTGTTGACATCCTTGCCACCTATCTTTTCCAGCTTTACCTCAAAGCACCCCCAGTGGGAAGTGGAAAAAGGAAAGCGTAAACGGCTCCAACACAAATGAATATCTGTCTGTGTTTTGAGTAAGTTTAGCGATGTTTTTTGAGCATGTATTTACAGAGAGGATATTGGTGACAGTCTACATCCAGTGTTTGTTAGCAACTTTAGCCTAGTACGCCCCAGATTGACTGGTGTTCATTTGATTTTTTGCTGACCTACTCCTTTTACTCCTTTTTTGTGACATAAAGGGGGCTGAGTTTTATTATTGCCTCAGGAACTTTCGACTGTAATATCATTTTGCATGCTTTGGGTCAAGACCACTCGGTTGGAGTCTTCTTGCATTGCTCAGAGGAATGTTTTGGAGATGTTAGGTGATGCTCTGCCTCTGGGCAATCCTGACGCCTGGAATCTGAGACTGGGTGGAATATAGGTGGTGAATGGCAAACCTGTAATAACAGGCTAGTGACAAGCCTTAGGCTGGATGTTGACTCCAGTGAGTGTGACAAGATCACATTACTGACCAGTTCCCGTTGCTGAAAGTTGCTTCTGCATGATAGTCTGTTGTTCATTTTGTTATCTTTACACCTGTTATTATTATTGGGAAATAGTTTATTACATTAAGTATCAAGATCTCATCATTTACTATCATTTTATTGCCCAGTGTTGCCTCATCTTAACTTAACAGGTAATTCATTCAATACTCACATTTCCAGTTATGAGAGCAGTTTGTACTTCATAATATTTCACCTGTACTACAGTCTTAATGGGAGGCACTGCAGTGTGCAGTAGTCTCCAGTATGGACCCCTGAAGAGCAATTCACTTGGTAGTCCATTGTCCATCTGAGATTTAATGTAGGTCATGTTAAAGAGGGTTTAATTAGTTCTAATTCAGTTCGTAACCAGTCACTCAGAAAGCCCCATTCAGTGTGTTTCACCCGGGAGACACAGCAAATTTTAGCGACAGAAAGCCACACACTAAAACCTACCTCTTAGCGGAGGCATTCCTCCCTTTATCCTTTAGATAGGCGTGTGTGTGTGTGTGTGTGTTTCCCTCAGTTGCTGCTTTAGCGCTCATTCTCCAGCCAGATCCACTGTCTAGTCTCTTGTAGAGCTTTTTAAGGGCACTAAAGAAGCTGCCATGACCAGAATAGAGCCAGAGTGTTTTCCTTGCTGACTGCTCTGAACTGTGTGTAAATGATAAGATCAGAATAGGCAGTGTATTTGCAGACTGTGACACTGTCTGCTTGGCTTTTCATCCTGATTATATGTGTTTGCAGAACAAGCTCTAGTGGTCAAATGATGACTAGGTCCGCTTGTATGACTGAAGGCCTACTTGTTGTTTATATTGCCAGTTAAAATGTCATGTTGGCAATGGCCCGGCATGATCTTTCTTAGTATACACACACACTCACACATCACAGACATGGTTTCTGACCAAGACACTGGAAATTATAGCCCTTTGCATTTTTGTCCGTCCTCCAGAAACAAATTAGCATGGCTTAAGTCTTGATAATGTTGTTTTTTTGTCTTTGCTATCCCGGAAGACTTTTTTGGGGGTGTTTTTTCACTCTTTCTCTTTCTTCATGTTCTTTGCTCTTTGTGTTTGGTGGAATGTTTGACCTGACTTGGCTTGACTGGCTAAGCCCAAGTTCATTCTCAAAGCCATAGCAGATCTTCAGGGAAAGTGGTCACCTCTCACCCTTGGGGCTTTTAGCATGGGAAAAGAGCAGCACCATTCTTCTGTTTCGGACCACCAGGCCTAGCTCTGTAGCTCTGTGCCAGTCACACCATACACAAACACACACACAAGTAGTCATGCACAGCATACATTTACATTAAAGAGGCTCAACTAGAATAGCTACAAATACAACGAATTATGCAGTTGCAAAAGGAAATCACACCGAAATTGTGAGCTAGTTTCAGCACACTTTAAAAATATTGAGAAAACTAAGCATGTTTTGACAAAATGTGTCTAATTACACAAGTAAGACGAAAGTGAGAAACAGTTAATCCGTTAAAAACAGGCTGGTAACTCCAGACCACCATTCCCCACTCCTATAACTTAGCAATAACTCAGTTTGCATTGCACTGAAGATTTAATGGTTAAACAAAATGTAAGAATAAATGTGTGCTGGGGGTCCTAGAAAGGTTCAGTGTAACTTTTCATTGTGCCGTTTTCTCTTGTGTCCTGATTGGACTCCATCTGCTCTGTGACTGCTGATGGTGGGAATGGACTTGGGAATTCTCTGAGTGTGCCTGGCTGCCTTTGTACCTCAGGCCTGAGTGAACAACTGCCAACACAGCATGAGGGAGCTGAGATGAACCCCTAAACTCTTAAGGGCCCTTCTGTGGATTAATGCATTTTTTAAACCACATAACTTACATGTTAGTTTTGTAGTTCTCCGTAGTTGTTTTCAAAAAGCTGTAGTTAAGAGTTGAATAATAATAAACCACCTCTATGAATTTTAAATGAAACAATCAAGATCAAGAAGTGGGAGTTTTAACAAAACATAACAGTTTAGGAATTACAGCCCTTTTTTACCTAGCCCCTACATTTTCATAGGCCAAATAGTAAGTGGACAAATGACTAGTAAGCAATTTCATGGCCAGATGTGGCCTGATTCCTTATTATTTCATGAAAAAATAAGGAGAAAAACAGAGTGCATTGTAGTTGTGTGTTGTATGTGTTGTACTTGCATTTGGTAGCAGTTAATGGGTTCATCATTAGGCATGATGCAATTTGGTACATTCTTAAAAAAACGTAATTCACTGGTGAACACCGAAAGGCCTGCAGGACCTCAGAAGATTATCCAGCCAAAGTGGATGATCAGTTTTCTAAGAACATACCAAATGAGGGAGGTCAAGAAAGGAGAAACAGAAACAGAAATGTCAGATTAGATCTTAGATTTTTCATGTCTTTTTATGTTATTGATTTTTTTCTGTCTTTTATTAATTACTGATTGTGTAAAGCTGCTTTGTGACAGTTGTAAAAAGGGAGACACAGCTATACAAATAGATTTGATTTGATTAGAAAATATTAACTGCTAACTGCTAAAAAAGCAGTTCTGGAGCAAGTTGTTAGCACAATTGAAACTAACTGATTTACTTAAGCATGGAAAAGAAAGGAACCATTCATGATCAGTAAGTATACCACATCATCTGTCAAACATGGTGAAGGCACTGTTATGGCATGGGCATGTGTGGCTGCTGGTGAAAATGGCTTACTGTTGTTTATTAACAACGTGATTGCTGATTGACGTAGCAGGACAAATTCTGTAGTGTATGAAATATGCTTTCTTTTCAGATTCAGGTAAAACTGATATTTTGGCACTTTATAGTAGAGATAGGTAATGACCCAGAATTGTCCAAATATTTAGGATATTAGAAATATTATGATATTAGAAATATACTTTCTTGCCTTGATCGGTTGTTGGGTGGTCCACTTTGTTATATCTGTTGTCCCAGGATCTGGGACAGCCACACATTTCTTTTTGAACATTGTTTTCCACGTTGAACAGTGGGACAGTGTTTTCCACGTTGTCCTTCCATTGAAGCTTTCTTCAGAAAGATATTCAAATGCTTAGTTTGAACTGGGTTTTGTGTGCCATGTTTTTCAGCTTTGAACATCCAACAGTGTTAAAGTGTACTGTTGAGTGTTGAAGTGTTATAATAATAATAATATATACATTATAGTATACAGGATAGGATTAGTGTTTTTGTTTTCTTTGTGTCAGAAGTATTATTCAGTAATTAAAAAGTCAAAAGATTAAAGGAACATTGACTGCAGGCCGTTAATCTCTGGTCTTCTGTTCTCTCTTTTTGTCATGTCCACGTGAAGTTCTCGTACTTGCCTTCCATCACTTTAACAGGAAATCTTACTCAATCGCACTGAAGCTTTAAGCCTGCAAAAGCCTGGGGATTAAGACAGATAGCATCAGACCCTGACATGTGACAAAAGCATGACCCTTTGTAATATGGAATATGTTTTTTTTTCTCCCTCTCTCTAATGCCCTTCGGCATGCAGTGGCTTCTCAGGTGTATATGACCCCTACGGCACCAGCAGAAGGGTAGTGTTTTTTTAACTCCAGAAGACTGCAAGCCCATCTACAGCTTTGGCTTCCACATGTTTGTGTTTGCTGGCTGATGCAGCAGCTTATGGTAAAAAGCACTATGTATCTACGGCTGAGTGTGTAATACAGCCTGAGCTGCTGTTTTCCCCAAATCCGACCACCGAGAAGCTTAGCAGACACAGCAGCATGTGTGTCCACGAGGCCCTGCTGCTAAAGTCAGCTGCAGGTTTCAGTGTCGGAAGTTTAGTTGATCCGATAATGTGGTGGTTTAGTCAAGTGTATGTGAGTGAGCGTGAGTGTGACTGAAGTGATCTTAATGTGTCCTTTGGTCTTAGTCTTCAGGCTCACTTGATACAATAATTTAGAAAAATACTGGCAAGCAATGTAATAGAGCAACGTAGGCTTGTGTGGTAAAGCTGTGAGACGTGAGACGAAGTTTTGCATCTTGTCTGCAGTATTATAGAAAGCACCACTAAGTTATGTGTAGCATACCTATAGAAGTCTTTTATTAATTTTTTTATTAATTTTATGTTTACATACATTCACTTTACTGTGCTGAGTTGCATAATTAAAATTACCTTCCACAACAAGATACTTGATTTCGGTAAATGTATATGTGGAAACATGTTGACAAATAATTATAGTCTGTACAATTATTGTGATAAATGATGTAATGAAGATGTAAATTTACTCATGAAAAACCCATGTCCGCTCTGCAGCCACCACTTCAGTGATCTGCTGCATCTCAGTGGGATAGCAGTTGGAAAATGATAGATAGCAAATGTTAATTGTGACAAACACCACTGTGAAAAACATTGAGTATCTTCATCTGCAGTGGCATTTGTCAAAAGGGTGGCTATTATAGGCCGTCAGGAAAAATCGAATCCACTTTGGCAAGAGCCAGATTACCATGGCTGGACGACTGGGTCACAGCATCTCCGAAACATCAGGCAGGTTGTGTGTGGTTTGTCTGTTGTGCAGTGGTCAGTACCTAAGAACTTAAATAATTTGCTAATGTCCACAGGACACCTTCATGCCTCGATTGTTTAGCTCTGTTATGACTGATTGGTGTATAGTTCCCAGTAGTTACTGGTTTAAAGGATTGAACAACACAGCCCTGTTCAAATACCATGATACGTTCCTGATAAAAATACATTATATAATTAAATATATTGGGAATATTGCTGCCCTCAGACATACCATTCCGTAACTGACTAGGATGTTTTGGTCTACTATTTTGATCTGTCCATGTATAGCATGTTGAATTGCAACTTGCTTTCGGTTGCTTGAGTGATAATGGAAACCTCTCACAGTAAATTAAGGTGCGTGAAAGTTCAGTCTTGGTTAGAGAGGCTGTAGCAAAGACACAGAGGGGCTGTGTTGAATAGGGCGAGAGACTGAGATGCTTGTACATGCTTGTGTAATGAAGGGCTATATCTAATCCTGTCTCTAACAAGACTGCAGGGTTGGCAGGAACACACCCTCCTCTCTCTTCACCTATGGGTGGGGCAGGGCCTCCTGGCACAGTTAAAGAGGAGTGTGAGCTCAGGTGTGGAACAGTGGAGCTGAGCGGTGGTGTTGCTCACTTGGTAGTGCTGTATCCACACACTGCAAGCAAAAGTGGACAGTGGATTAAAAAGAATTGAGGCTGCACAAACAAACAGCGTTGAAGTGATATAAATCTTGCTAAGACTTCGCTAAGTCTTCTGGGAAAATGAGTAATTCTTAGTTACATCACAAGATGAAATGAAAACTCCACGTCATCTGTCAACTGCTGTGAAGTCCTGTCTCTCTTCATGTATTGGAGGAACTTTGTATCTCCAAAACAGTTGATTTACAAAAGAAGAAAAAAACTTTATCATCTTTGATGTACAGTAATTTAGTTTAGTAATTTTTGACCTTTTCTTTTGGTGTATTTATTATGAAGTGTTCACACAGTGTGAGCTGGCGTTTTCAAATAGTCCAAAAAATAAAATGTAAAAAAGTGGTTACAAAGGTCCAGTGTAATAGAGATGATGTATGTTAGGGGAGCGCACTATGACAATATTTTATCGTAGCGTGATAAATATTGTTATTGTGAAACACAGCATTCTTAAAGAACAACTTCACGTTTCATTACAAACCAGTGTAATTCTGGTTTAATTGGATGGAGTGCAGCACATTCTGAATAAAACACACTGTACTGGGAATAGTAAAGGATGGGAAAGAATGTGAATAGTACGTCTAAGAAACTGTCGCTGCTGATGCATTTTGTCTGCGATCACATGTATAGCAATAAATGCCGTGCATAGTGAAAAAGTGTTTAAATACTGTGATATAATATTTTTACCACCACCCACCCCTTATATATGTACGTGTCTGTCTGGTCTTAGGTTTGGAGCTGCATGTCGATCTGTGTGTGTGTGTGTGTGTGTGTGTGAGTGTTTGACTTTGATGTTATCCCTCATAAAACCTTTTTGGACACAACAAAGAGGACCCTGAGCCTCTTCTTCCTGAGTGTGGGTGTGTGTGTGTCCTCAGATCCCTGTCTGACATGGCCTTTCTTATGTGTTTGATGCTTTTTTCAGTGTGTTACCTGTTGTGGTTGTATAATAATAGTTTTATATCCTTATGTTTTCTTTTATTCATATACAAGTCTAATTATGAGAACTATGGCAAATATATTACATCGCAATATGACGTTAAAAGACATTGGCGCAGCAGGTTGTGCATGTGCCCCACACCTCCAGGGGTATGGGGTTGGGGGTCCAATCTTGACCTCTTTCTCTTTCCAGTGGGTATTCTTGACTCTCCACAACCCTGACCAGGAAGAAGCAGATGGTAAGAATTATCATAAGAAAAAAAAAAAAATCTTGTATCTCTCAATTAAGGTGACATATTTGAAATGATTTATATATATTTTAAAAATGAAAGATTCTAAAGCCTATAAATTTAATGGAATCGTGGTGAAATTTTTGAAGATTTCATGGTTCATGTAAACTTTTTGTAAAATAATTGGAATAAAAATGCTGTTAGTAGGGCTGAGTATAGGCATTAAGTACTTTTTTAGAACATTGAAATTGTAAGTTATGTAAGTAATTGTAAGTTCATTCCATTCAGTACTGAATTTCAACTGAATGTCCGAGGAATTTGTTTTACCAGCCCCTCATCGGCTTGTTATTTAAAAGAAGCCATTTAATCATTATCAAGTAATGGCTATCAAAGTTAGAGAGTAGGGTCCAAATATTTATTGATACCCAGACACATTTGCAAGATCCGAAATTTAAGGTGCAAGGTGCTTAGACTGACTTTCAGCTGATGTCCTGCTTTGACTGAGGTCTTGTTCTCTTTAGTCGCAGTTATGGCCACGTTTGTGAGACGGCCTCATCAGCTGGTGTGTCGAGCTTTCAGTCTGACACAGTCAGTGGGCTCTCCAGATGTGATTGGGATGGACGTGTGTTTAGTTTGCCCTTTATACTGCCCACGCGCCTCCGCTTTGTGTGTTGGCTCAGCTTGACTTTTCCATGCGAGGAGTCCACGTCTGGCCTGTGTGTCTGCTGATGATGGCTTAATCCAGCAGCCATTGTGTTGGTGGACCTATCGCTCTGCATAATGCATTGGAACAAACAGTTCAGCACACAGACGCATTCATGAACCTGTATACACACACACACACAGACACACACACACACACACACACACACACACACACACATAGTCTGTAAACTGTAAGAGACACTCAGGCTTGCCTGAGCAAACCTGATGTGTTATTTTGAAAGGGCTTATGTTCAGTAGTTCAAGTCTTTTATATTTCTTTAGTTATTCACAGGGCAGTAACTCTGTGGTCATTATTATTCACTAACAGAAATGTACAAGACTTCATAGGCAACTCTGTTCACCTTGTTTGACCTGTGTGTCTGTAGTCTTTTCCATTTACTAGGTAGTAGACTCTCCCAATTCAGAGCAGAAGCTTTTCCCATCAGACTTAATCATGTCACACTGTGACCTGCTGCATTGTACTTGAATGAGGAGGGAAAGCACCCTCTTCTTTTTGTGTGGTCAAGAGGTGAAGAGGCAGGCATCTTGATGTGATCATTAGAGCTCTTCCCAGCATGCATCTGCTGCTCTTTTTTTTTTTTTTTTAAATAGTTGACAGTGTCCCCTTCTTAATCCCTGTATGGATGGGTTTAGTTTTACATGGGGAGGTGGCGTAATGTAATTGTTACAATAATTATTTCTCAGCGATTTTAGACCCGCAGTGTGGAAGCGCTTGATGAAGCATGTAGTTTTGTTGTGCATAGCACATATATGTCAGGTGAGTCTGTGTAATTTTCAAACTAAAATGTCATGATTACTCTAAGTGGGTTATAAGGTTGGTTATTATTTCTTTTTTTAGGAGGTGACTGTACTGTGCGTAAATCAAGTAGCCACACTCATATCAGTTATTTATGCAGAAATCCAAAGACATCCTGTAGTAAAATTACATCCACCTGCCAGTATTAAACTGATCCCACCCGAATAGGTATTTAGACGGAATGACAAAGCAGTATAGTGATGTTTAAACTTAATTCCTAATTGGTTTATACTTTGAGATACAGGCTCCTACAATCATGTACCTTTGAAATAAAAAGCTTGCGACTGACTTTAGTTGGATGGGACTGTACTGCAACAAACATCAGATGTTTCCATATACCATTCAGAATCAGGACATTTTCTCAGCCTCTCTTTAGTCATAATTAACTGACAACCAGTGAGCAAGCTAGATAGCTTTATGTGCCTACAGAGACTCCATAACTGAGATAAAAACACTGTAACATAAGCACCTTACTAAGAAAAAACATGTCTGCAGTGTGTAATTATAAAAGTTTGCAGAGATTATATCAGCCAATACTGAGCGGTGAAGTACTCAGATTGGAGGACACCATGGCTTTATTTAAGCATCACTTTGTCAGTGATCAGATCTGAGCATGTGGGTGCATCGTAACAGCGTAGATTGGTCAGGAGGGGACAGGGCTCTTTTTTCTAGTGCCTTGAAGGCAACCAAACCCATTACAAATAATTAGAGAGAATGGATACATTTTAACACACCTAAGAAGGTATATATGTTTAATTGCACCTTTACAACAACTAGAAGCCAATATAAGGCCTGGCATGTATTCCACCAGCCAGCATTCCTCTAAAACAGGCTTACTTGCCTACACTTGGGACATACTGCACATACCTCAAATGTAGTAATCTCTTACCTCCTCTGGCCCTTTTGTGTGTATGTGCACAGCAGGTGAAACGGGCTCTTCTTACAGGAGCTTAAACCCCATAGTTTCTGTGTTTCTGCACTTAGCCGCTTTACTCTGCTGTGCTGCCGTCGCTTGGTAAATATAAACATGGATTTTCCGGCACATCTGTCACTCAGAGGCTTTTATTGTTCCTCCTCATCCCTTTCTCTCTCACTCACACCCCTCTTTCTCCCTCTCACCCTCTCTCGCTCTCTGTCACTTTTTTCCCACTACTTGTTTACAATAAAAAACACTGATAAATCTACTGAATTTAAATGATCATGTAAACACTGTTTGATCAGTTTACAGTTTTTGTTAATTAAAAATTGGTATATATATTAATATATAGTGTACATACCGGTAGTGCTGGGACCACTTAATGACGTATTGGTAACCGCCATGGCTAGTACAATTTATTATGTCTTTCTGATCTGTGTGATTACTGTGAGTACATGATCTGCTAGCTAAAACTCCAGTTCTTGGTTTACTTCGTTTACACACATCAGCGAGTGTGTAAATGTGTCAGCGAGTCATCCTGTGAGGTGCAGTGTGCATGAATTTCATACTTTTGCGTTGACACACAGGAAGAATGCCATCAGAAGCATTGTTTTTCATTCCTAATTATAGACATTGTAAGCTGTTTCCATGCTTTTCTTTCTTTGATTCATTTTCTTTCTTAATTGATTGGATGTACTGAAAGTCAGACACTTAAGTCAGACAAGGCGAGACTGTGGGAAGAAGAAATGAATCCATTGGATAGTAACAGCGGCTGCCTTTTCATCTTTCCTTTAGCCAGTGTGACTCATTGATGCAACATGAGTTACACTGCCAACTCACTCAGGGCTAAAACTGTATTGCAGTTTCCTAGTAAATGGGGTACTAGGGAATGTCCTCTGATATACCGCAGTATTGCCTTGTTGCATCAGCCTGTTCTTATTAGCCAAATTGTCCCTGATGAAGAGAACATCAAAAATAATGACAAAACAAACACCAAAACAAGCATATTAACCAAGAGGTCACTTCAAACTTGAGAGCAACAAGCGTGAGCAGAAAGCAATATAGTGTGAGTCAAATGTGATACATTATTCCTCTCTGTTTGAGTCCCACTGTGGAACAACATGGTCATCATAGGAGGCTACAGGATGCACACACACACACACACACACACACACACACACACACACACACATTGCTTTTACACAATGTCAGGACATGGGCTCATATGTACACTCAGAAACACTACCTTAATACTGGGTAGGACCTTCCTTTGCTGTCAGAACAACCTCAGTCCTTTATGGCATGGATTTCCCAAGATGTTGGAAACGTTCCTTTAAGATTCTGGTCCCTGTTGACATTATTTCGTCTAGGGTTGCAAAGGGTGGAAAATTTCAGATAAATTTCCAGTAAATTACTGGTATGTTTCCTTGGGAACTTTAGCTTGTGAACTTTGGAACTATTTCAAAATGTGAATTTTCCATGGAAATTTTAGAAACTTATGAGAAAATTATGAAATTATGAGAATTTATTGGAATTAATAGGAAATATATGATAATATTATTATTAATATAGTTAATTTTTTGATAATAACTTTCACTATCATCAATGTACCGTTTTTTGTCAACAGCAGACACGAAGTCTGGATTACTAATGGGATTAAATGGAAATAAAGGTAAGAATTGTACATATAGTTGGTAAACCTTAAGCTTAGAATATTCCCATTATATTCCAATTAATTCCCATAATTACCTGTTCATTCTCGTTAATTCCCATGGTAAATTTCCCAACTACAATCACCAGATCTGAATCCAATAGAACACCTATAGTTTGTAGTAGAACGAGAGATTCACAGCATGAAAGTGCAGCTGAGAGATGTACACTACACTAACGGATGCACATCCCATATCTGCACACTATTTTATACACGCTATTTAGTGTAGTTATGTGTGCTTTAGGACATGTCCTACAAGAATACACTAATTCATTGGATTAATTTGCAGAATTTCTCTACACATGTGTGTTAACATGGCATTGTGATGTGGGAGTGCAGCCCTCTACTGCTGTTATCTCCATGGAAAACTGCGAAAACTATCTTTGTGTCTTGCTGTCTCTCTGCCTGCTGATACACACTTCCTGCACACCAGCTGTGCTAGGTAGGTGCTAGATACCACTGAACAAGAGGATGTTTTTCAGGAAGGATCGTCAGTGTGGAGGCTCTGCCAGTAAAATCATATTACAACATTACACACACACACACACTCTCCCTGTAAACCACCAGATTACTAAACACACCTCAGTACTGCTGAATGTGCAGGATTTGGGCTGGAAATGTGTGGGTGGTCAGTTCTCTTTATTTTATGCTTATGTAGCAGAGCCACAGCGAGCGCTAGTATTTAGGCCCAGCACTGTTCGGGTTACTCTTTTAACCCAAACTTGATTTAGCTCTTGATTTAGCGGGATTACGAGTGCCTAAAAATACAGAAGAATACTGTCCGATACTGTCTTTGTCCTGCTCTTGCTGTCTGCATGTGGGTAGCCAGGCATGCAAGCCTTTGGGTTTGTTTTACTCAAAGGTCATTGACACTCAGTGGAACAGCTGTGTGTGGATTGTCAGGAGGGGAGTAGACTGGAATTTAAGAGTGTGATAACCATGTAGCCTTGTAGTATTCAGCAAACAACAACCTGCCAGTCACAGGTGAGCTTTTGACAGTGGTATGTTCAAATAGCCATCCAGTGCACTTTTCTGTAGGAAAACAAGTACGCTTTTATTTTGGGAAGTCTTTATAGTCTTTTTCTTCAGATGCTCAGGTTATTAACAATCTGTCTGGCATGCGCTTCAATGGGGGGGGGGGGGGCTATATGAGGGACAATTACCAGAACCATTTGAATGTTTAAATGGTTCTTTGCCTAGCAAAAGGGGCTCCTCAGACTGGTGGAAGACCTTTAGATGTAGATGGCTCAATATAGCACCAAAAACAGCCCATTTCTGTACTATATAGACATATTTCTGCTTAGAGTGTAGCCCTCATATGTGTTCTATGATAGAATACATGGTCTACAAATTAGGTAAGCATGAACACTGCTTCACTTGGTGTGTAGATTAATATCAATCAGATTAATAGAAAATTAAAGTAGCTAAACTCAGTCATTCTCCTCTCAGCTGTGGGATGAGCCACATTTATACAGAGCACTCTTATAGCTCATCTCCTCCATCTTCTTCTGTCTGTGTGATCACAGAGTGTGGGGTATGTTTACTGCTGTCTGAGATATTACCACACAGCAGAGGAATGCACTAAACAGTGGACCAGTACACAATGCTAATCCCTATAAAACACCACTGTCTAAAGCTAATATTACACTGCAGCATGGAGCTTCTTCATATTCAGGGTTGGTTGGATTAGAGCTGTCCAGAAACACAGTTGGACAGATGCTTGATGAATCGAAGGACACTCATAGATTATCTGGCTCTTTCCTCCATCCTTTTTTTGTAAGGAGTTTCTTTACTCCATGCTGAAAAGGTGAGGTGTGAGAGAGTTACTGACTGAGTTGGAAACGGGCTGAGTGACTTTCATGAGGAGGAGGTGGGGAGCTGTAAGAGCTGTTCTGTGGTTTTCAGCATGCAGACTCTTTATTAGTGTGCGTAACGTACAGGAGCGGCGTTCTCACACAGCTCAGCATGGCCCATGAGCTGTGTGTGGCTTTCTTTTAGAAACTGGTTTCTCATGCTTTGGTTCGTGGAATGACCAGACGCTCTCTGGCCTCTGTGTGACTGATTTAGGAGTGTGCATGAGTCAGGTTTGCATTTGCATTGAAAGCCAGTCGAGCCTGATTGGAAGAATTCCAGAAGAACATTATGACAGTGCTGTGAGGAACCACCCATTTAATTTTGCGAGTCAAATGAGCCTTCGGATATGTTCTTATCTTTATCAGCAAACCTATACTATGATAAGCTTGTGACTAGGCTATTTCGGACCTGTGGAATGCAGCCAACACAGTTCACTCCACACAGGTAGCTGACAGGATTTGTACGTGGGAGTGTTTAAACGGGGAGTTGAAAATACAGGCCGGTATCAAATTTTGCCTGACTTCATTACTACACGTCCTTCAGTTTGGGTTTTTACCTTGAGGCTGTATTCAGGTGTGTGTATGTATGAGAGAGAGAGAGCTAGTGACGGTGAGAGAGAAAGATTACAGTAGCAGTCAGGGTTCATTTTATGGGTCAGTGATAATGCAGTGATACGATTGCATAAAATTGCACTTCTATCAGGACCCTGGAGTTACCTTCAGAAGATGGTTGTTTTAATCCCGGGTGATGCCACAACCAGCCATGGCTGGAAGTCTCAAAGCATAACTGCCCTCTTGGGGTGGGGTGACCCTCCCTCTCCCCTATTACTCAGCACTCAGGTGTCTGTTAACATAATAGATAATATTGGCATTTCCAAGTGTGTTCAGCTGTCCAATGTCCAGTTGCATCAGCGGTAGTTGGAAAAGATGTGGTGGTTGACTTCATCAAGCACTATCAGGCCTTCACCACCTACAGAACAGCACTAAGCACACGCATGAAGCCAACACCTTTAAAGTATGGCCAATAACATTTGTTTTGTATTTGGATAGTATCTTAATCTACTTTGACCGGATTCTGTTTACACTTGCCATTAAAATGCATCCCCAGTCTGACCAGATGTGATTTGAATTGCTTTCCTGCATAAAAAAGCACACCAATACGTAAATCATTTTCATGTATCATTGCTGTAAACAATGGTTTCTCATAAAAACTGTCCAGCCTCAGGATACTGTAAACAATTTAGAGTAACAGTGGTGGTTCTTGCATTCCCGTAACAGCTCTTTTAGAAAATGTGACAGACTCTAATACTACTTTCAGCTACCGGTAAATAAGCACAAGTGTAAGGACATGCACACCCACAGGCAAACGCAAAAGAAAGAACAAGGTAGATGCATCTTGGGGGTGTTTACACCTGACTGTTCATGCCAACAAGTGAATTAGTAGTAACCTTTTCTGGGTTAAATCACCCTCCCTGTATTTCACTAACTACCCCATCCCTCACCTTTCATTGAACCCTACCCCAACCTTTTCTGTCCCCAACAGCCTCTTCTGTTAAGTCTCCTATTTAGGCATACTCCACTATTGGGTTTGAGCACATGAAAGCATCTCTTCCTGTTCAGTGTGAGAGCTCTTCAGGCTGGCCTTTAGCATACCATGCTGTCAGCCTCTCTCTCTCTCCCTTTCTCCCCTGTGGAGGCAGTTGTGGGGGCCACTAAAGAGCGGAGAAGGCCAGTGGGGTTAATAAACCCAGCCAGGATCTTGTTCCTCAGGGAAAGGGGCTCTATTGGGACCGCTCCTGCCATGCGAGTGTGTCTTTGTGTCTCTCCAACAGGGAGGTAATTTGCTAGTCTTTCTAGTGGTTGATTTAAATGCCAGGCCTGAGGAGAAAGAGCTTCATCTTTCTCACACACTCCTTCCCTGTGCCTGCCTTCCAGTTGCTTCTTTGTCATTTTATTCCTTTGACCTGCCCCCTATTCCTCATGACAGCCTTTATATACATATGCCACTTTTTTGGCTCATTACTGATTTATTATGTGACTTTTTTATCAAGCTAAGTGCATGTTTAAGTGTGTATTTCCAGCTTTTCTCATTTTGGGGTGAAGCTAACATCCAAAAGCCATCTCGAACAGACAGAACAGACTGTTGTTCGACTCGTTGTTCCTTCCTCCATTTTTGAAAGTATTTCCTTTCACACAGAGACGAAAATCCAGTATGAGCATGCTAGGGTGATAGTACTTCATAAAGAAAGCCCCATATACCTCATATCAAAACACCTCGTAGAAGGGGAAAAACAGAGCTTTAATCCCAAATTGCAAAAACAGGCCAAAAACCGGTCCTTAGTTGTAACATTATTTCTTAATGATTTTTTAGGACATGACCTAACAGCCAAAAACTCACAAGCTACCATTTCAACAAGAAGATATGATTTATAATATAAGTTGTCATTAAGGCCTAATTCCAAATACTGATCTGTTGCACACCCTTTGGACCTTCTGGTGGCAGATTTGGTGAGAGCTTAGATTTGATAAATTCAACCCTTCCAAGCAGATGCTAATAAATGATCATATCTCCCATTTAATATTTTCCTTTAATACCGTCATTTCTCAGCACTGTTTCTATTTATTTTGGATGTGAAGAACACAGTCTAACAAAGCCCGAAATCCATATGTTGTTGCTTAATTTCGAGTCAGATACTCACATGTTCAACGAGAAATGTCTTAGAAATTTCAAAATTCTTTGTAAAAGTTCTTACTGTTGGTTTGTTACAATATTTAGTTGTAATTGTGTAATAACAATTGAATTCACAGTGTTTATATTAAAGTAGATATTTACATTTGATTTATATTATGTATCCACAGGTACGAGACTTCATGTCTGACTTTGATTCCTTTTCGGATTTCATGCAATGACAAAAGACATCATCTTTTCCGTAAAATGACACTTAACAGACATCAAAATCTTAATTCTTTTCTACTTACAAACATAATCGTTGAAAGTAGATGTGGGCATATTTTATTGTTTTCAGGAATTATAATTCTTTGAGAATATCTTAAATGTTGTAGGTACTTGAAGACTGCTGACCAACTGTTTTAGTGTTTTGTTTTTAATGTTTAATTGCAAAAAATAAATCTGTCTCGAACAGTGAATTTTGTCTGTGTGTAGAGCTGGATATTATGGAAAAATTGATATCAAGATATTTAAAGACATTTTACGGTATACAATATTTAATTGAAATATTTTGTCACGTAAACAAAATGTACCAACAGAGTAAAATCTTAGAAAAAACTGCTGTCTAAATACTTTCCCATACTGAGTGCATGCAGTTAATTAGTGCTCCTTAAGCACTGACGATATCCACAATACACTCATAAAAGCATATTGTGTACCATGATAACTAAATTTATCACAATACGATAAAATATTGTCATTTTGCGCAGCTCTATCTGCATGTCAGAATATCAGTATATTGTGTATTATAATTCCAGCATAATTTATGATCCCTGGCAGTGGGAAAGGGAAAACAAAAGAGTTGTGTTGTGAACTGTTGTGAAATTAATGTGTGTCTGAGAGAGGTGGGGGGAGTTTAGAGGGGAGGAGAGGAGAGAGTTTATGGTAAACACTCACTAACAACATAACAGCATGTCCTAATTGGCCTGGGGGGGGGGGGTGCATGTGTGGGCAGGGGGAAGTTAACTAAAGCAGCTGCTTTTCAGCATCCTGCAGACACTGGAGCCTCCATAAGCAGCACATCAGAGTACCCCCTTCCTCTCGTTTTCTCTTTCTTCCCTTCCACCATCCCTCCGTTCACTCCGCACCCAGCCCAGGACCATATGGTGACCCACCCAGGCAGCCTTTCATGTGGCGCAGTCCCACCCCTTCTCCACCGCCCCCCACCCCCACCCCCCCTTAGCACAGACGCCTCCATATACACAGCCACATCTACTGTCGGAAAGGATGCATGTCTGCGTCCACTCGAGATTGCTTGGTCAGAAAGCTTACACGTGTTGGGCAGAAGCCTCCCGGACTGACGCTGTGAGTGTGAGGGCTGGGTATGATTTACTGTACACACCTGGAACCCATCACACATGCCAGTTAAAATAAAGGTAGCACTGTCCCTGTGCAAACAGAGCCTGCCTCGCCACATTTACAAAGAAATGCCCAGCGGTGTCCACCACGGACGCATACAGTAGCCAGCTCCGGTCAGTTTTGCCGAGGTCTGCAGAAACTCAGGCTAAAAAAGACAGTGGTCCAACAAAAAAAAAAGCTCAGAAAACAAAAGCCTGACCAGTCCAGCTGCATTTGTGTCCGGTTGTGGGGTGAAAAGTATACTGACTGTGTAGATGTTTGACCTCAGTTTGATTTGATTGTGTTCTTTCAGAATTTGTCTGAGAAATTCTAATACAACAAGCTTTTTTGGATGGATATTTAGAGTAACCCCCCCCCTCCCAACTTCATTTTGGCCATAAAATTAGAGCATACATTCTTGAATATATTACAAAATTGCTGTATCAGTCCATCTTTACTCCCCTACTGTCCAAAAGTCTTCATTCATCTGCTTTCCTTTTGATTTGTGCTGTAGACTGGAGTAGGGTGGTGCTCCCTCAGCAGCTGTACAGACAGAACTGGGCTTGGTTTCAATTTGTTCCCATACTGGCTCTCCTCAGTTCTAAAAATAGATATCTATTCAAAGATGTTAAAATGTGTGAGCTGTATTGGGAAATGGGAGCTTTTCCAGGGTCTCTTCAGGGTTACCCTGATGCTGATGTGGGTCAGGTGTGGCAGAGTTGCCCAGGCTGACCCGGCTCCCGGCCTGTAGTTGGACTGTATTTATGGCCTTCAGGCCTACGCCCTTGGTAAAACTTGTGTTGGTATACACCCATTTTTGCTTTGGGAAAATGTAGAAAGTAGAGATGAACCGATCAGTGTTTTTGGAGTCATCTGTCAGCTTGGTCGCTCAACTGCCAAAAGCGATTGAGGCCAGGGCTGGAGGACACATTAACACATTTAAAACACTGTCAAACTTCGAGCTTCAGCTAAAAGAGCCCATAAATCTAGCGCTAAAAGCTCCATCACAATTCTTTAAGCTGTTTGTTAGTTCTGCTGTCTTCTGATACTCACTGTACTGAGCTGAGTACTCTTGAGAGGGGTATCCAGTTTGTGGTGTTGGTGATAGGGGTGTCCCCTGTCTTTACTTTACTTTACACGTTTCAAAAAATTAAGAACATACTGAACTTATAAAAAATAAAGGTGTTTAATGGTTCTTTGAGCAATGCCATTAAAGAATTTCTTTAAAGAACCACGTTTTTAATAATGAACCTCTTAACTGGAAAAGAAGCTTCACATCACACATCACATCAAATATCTATGGTTCTTTATGGACCTAAAAGTGCTCGATATCGCTCAAATAATCATTTAAAGCACCTTATTTTTTAGGAGTACTTTAAGAGTACTTTAGGGATGTAACAGTTTATATATCAGTCACAGTATGTGGGTCATGGTTTGGTTCATGCACATTCCACAGAGCAAACACAGTATGCTGTAGCTTATAGGTATGTGTGAAGATTGATGAACCTAATGCGGAACCAAAATTTCCAACTGTGAGTTCCACCTGGAAACGATTCGCCACACTTCCAAAGCACCCCTGTTAGCGATGGCACTCCTTGTGTACTTGAATGTCTGTGTTTTGCTTAGAGCCATAAGTAGTGTTAAACCAAGTGAGTATGAAATTAGGGGTTTATTGTATTTATGCCAATCTAATAAACAACACCTACAAATAAAGTGAATTGATTATGTGTTGAATTCATTAATTAATTGATTGATTAAATAATGTTATCATATATCATGATAATTCCTAGTGTATGTTTTTACAATATAGTAATTTAGGAAACCTGAAATGTACTTCATTACTAGTACAATAAATAGTGAGAGCCACGCTTAAGATTAATAACTGAATAGTTGGCTAGCCTACAGTGTAAGGGGTTAAGATTGTTGGTCCTGGCCTCTTCAGTAGTCTCTCTCTCTCTCCGTCTCTCTCTTTCTTTTATGCTGACTCTCTTTCATGCTCTCTGAATGTCTTTGTGCATGTCTTCAGGTCAAACATGTCACACACACTCTTAAGATAGTCCCTTTATGAAAACACACACACACACACACACACACACACACACACACACACACACACACACAGAGGAATGTTGGGGCCTCAGTGAGTCATGTCACCATTGAGGCCAAGGCCAAACACTCTCTGGCATCCTCTCTGTCTTTGGCTCTAACAGTTGTCTGGTCACTGTCCCATCTAGGACCCATGAATCACACTTAGTTTTTCTCCCTCTCTACTACATGCTTGTAGTACTCAATGATACTCTTTCATAGTGAGGGGGGTGCTAACAGAACTGGCAGGATGGATATACACCCTTTTTGTACTGTTTTATTTAGCTCACTAGAACACTAGAATGCTGGCTTAAGGATTTTGGATGTAGCATGTAACTTCATGCTGCTGTATTGCTGGATGCATGTTTAATGGGATACACTAGAACGTGTACATTTCTTGCAAATGCTGTACTATTTTCAGTTATTAAAATACGCTGAACACACTAATGGCATCTACATAGAAGTGGTGTATATTTCAACACAATGAACATGCATTTCACATCCATGCATTCCATCTATTAGTGAAGATGACCCAGTGTGCGCTCCCTTTCCCGCAGTATTAAATGAATCTGAATCTGTGATAAGTGGTTTTGCTGTGTGCTTATTTGAACTCCACATCCTACTTATGGTAGCAGCCAGCTGTCCCCAGCCCTGTGTGGAACTGGTACAGTGACAGAATTCTCAGAGGAGTGGTGTGGTTGCCTGAGGGTGGTGATGGTAGAGCTGGAAAGCGTTCTCATGCTACTGATCTTCAGTAATAAGACCACAGGCATTTGGCCCATGTTAGCACTGGTGCCGTCCCGCATGTGGCAGCAGTTTGATTTTCAGACCTTGTGTCCCACTCTAATCTCAGTCAGCACTGTCTCAGCCCTCATTTCTGTCAGATTAACATGTTTATGGCAGGTTTTCCTGCCTCTAGTGTTGGGCAGTGTTAAAGAAATGTATGTTTTTCAAATATATTAAACCCAAATGTTTGTGGACACCCATTCTGCTGAATGCATTCAGCTGCTTTAAGTTGCACCCATTGCTGACACAGATGTGCAAATGCACACACAGATTTCTATTCTCTGTGAAGAAGTTTTGCTAATAGAATAGGACTCTCTGGAGCAGATGAACATGAACCTATTGGCTTATTTATACACCTCTGGCCCATGTCTAATATCAGCCGTTGGTTCAGATGGGTATAATGCCCCCCCCCAGTATTGGAGTTGTGGAGGCCTGCAGTTGCTGTGGAGCAGTGAAACTGTGTTTTCTGGAAAGATGGTGCTCCATCCAATTCTTTTGGGATGAGTTGGGGATGAGGTGAGGTGGTGATCATCCGACATCCTGACGTCACTAACGCTTATGTCACTGAATGCAATCAAACCCTAAAAGAAATGCTCTAGAATCTAGTAGAAAGCCTTCATCCCTGGACAGTAAAGACAGTTACTCCAACAAAAACAGGGTGAACTCTTTTTAACCCCTTGATTTCGAAAGTAACATCGACCGAGCATGTAATGCATTTTAGATTAAACCTTTTACATTAATACATTTAATAAACTCATGCTTCACGAGAACCTGTACTATTTGCTAAAACAAACACGTATTACAAACCAAACTTGTTCTGAATACTCAGTTTGAATTGGTTCTGCAAGATCAGAAAACGGAATTCGAAGAGATTTGGCGGTTCAGATTCGGCTCCCCTTCCTACGTCACAAAACATACATTAGAATTATATCACCCCCATCTGAATATCTTCTACCTTTGAGAAGGTGCAATTTTTTTTCTTACAAGCACTGAATTATGTCAAAAGTCATCATAGACCAGCAAAGCACTAGCTACATCCCCCCCTCTCAGAGGACAGACCGCTTTGGGTCTGACTGCGTTTCCAACCTGGGTTCAGTCTAACACAGGACTGTCGGTGGAAAAACTGCAGACAAGGGAATTGTAGCTGAGCAGCTACAGAGTACATTAGAGCTGGGCAATATGATGACATTTTATCATATCGTGATAAATTGGGTTATCGTGATAACAATATGCTTTTCTAAGCATATGGAGGATACTGTTAGTGCTCAATAAACACTGATCAGCTGCAGGTTTAATAACTAACAGTATAATTAAACTGGTTTAATTAGATAAAGAGCAGCAGATGTTGAGGATAAATCACTGTATTCAGTCTGGGAAAGTGTCTGAACAGTGTGTATTGCTAAAAAGTCTTCAATATCATGATATAGTATTTTTACCGTATCGATCAGTTCTACTTGACATGCAGAATTTACATAATGTGCGAGTACCTCTTGAAAACTTGAAATGCACTGTCAGTAACATCAGACTGCCATGTGTATTTGTTGGGCCGTTTAGCGTTAGCTAACGATAACAGCTGAGGGAAATATATTAGCTGAATGTCTGTGAGATGAACTTTATCTTATTAACATGTGAAGAATAAAATAGTTAAGTGATAGAATGGAGTCGACGTCTCTCCGACGTCTTTTCTTCTGCTGATTTTACAGAGATTCACAAGAGCTTTATCAGGGATAGTGACGTTCGCATGTAGGTGTGTATGTTAATGTGTATGTGTGTGTCACTGTTAGAATGAGCAGCCTCCGTCCTTAGAGCAAACAGTGTTGTAGCTAAAGCTGCAGCAACTCTGTCACTGATCTGTTAACACACAGACCTCAAGACCAGGATTTAGGATTAGCTAGTAGCTATTGTTAAAATCCCTCTCATGCAGTTCAGTCACTGGTATTGTCAGTACCGTTATTCACCAGAAATTGTAACAGACTTGTAAAAACAGACGTAAAACTTGAAATAGACTTTAAGCAGCATACTGTGTAAAGCTCACGCTGGAACAATAACTAATGGAATAACTTTTGTCAAATTCTTCTGAGAGATTTATTTGTTTTTACGTCATGATGCAGGTATATGTTTGTGGGGGTGGGGAGGTGCTGTGAGCAGTGGTTCATTGCCATTTAAAGGTACATTGTCAGGTGAAGGTTCTGAACAGGGCTGTTTAGACAGGGTCAGAATGGGTGCTGTGGTGCTCGATCCTTGAGGTATTTTAACCAAAGCATATTACAGACATTTCATTAAGACCCTAATCTTTTGGAAAAGAGCTTAAAGGGGTAAAAGCTCTCCTCAAAGACACTAAGGGTGGGCAACATGGCAAAAGTATTCTTCCACAACATTTTCACTACACATCAAATCAACAAGAATAGTTAGACCATTAATTATAATTGTAGCCACTCACTTATTTCAGTTACGTTAACTAGACATTGGTCCACTCTAAACCTAGTCACACACACAGAGTGGCCAATTAATGCAAGGGAGAAGAGCATTACACCTCTTTTTGTAGGTGTGTTTAAGGCGTACTCAAAGCCGGTGGTCTGTAAGGCATATTCCAAGCCTGCAGTCTTCTTTAACCCAATTTAGAATACTTGGACTGCGGGGAGAGGGACCCTCCTTAGCAACTGCAAGGCCTCCTCAGATAACACGGGCATCTCCTTGGCAACCTGCCTGGCGGGGGTCACTCTGGTCAGGTCTCTTTGAATGCCCCCATCCCCTCTCCCCTGGGCTAGGCGGACCCTTTTTATTGTGGCGTGTGTGTGCATGAGCTTGCTTCGTCCACACGTGCAGCACTGTGGCACTGGAGAGTGGTGGAGGTGTGTGTGCTCCAGAGCAGGTGTGTATATGTGTATGTGATCTGGACGCGTGGATCTCAGGCAGGATAGGCATACACGGCCATGCCTGTTAGAGGGATTAGCTTCTGGGGCCTCAGGAAAAGGAGGAGCCCCTACTCAGGTATGAAGTGTGTATGTCTGTGTGTGTGTGTGTGTGTGTGTGTGTGTGTGTGTGTGTGTGTGTGCTTAGAGAGATTAGAGAGGTTGCTCCAGTGAACAGTTTATTGCTTTGGTAGAATGTGTCTTGAAAGAGTAAGTTGCATGGAAGGGAGGGGTGGTGGTGGTGTTCACAGCATTTAAAGTGATCTGACCGTTTTGGATACGTCTGTAAATTTGTAAGTTGAACAGAAGAATACACTAATAAACTCAGATTAATCACTTTAAAATGTTTACATTATGTAGAAACTACTGTTTTCTAAACTTTCTTATTATTCTCATCATAATAATTAAATTGACATTTTCACAGTAAATGCTACATGTTATGAGCATTGTAGTACCCTGGAGCCCACTCTCCATGCTGGGCCAGCACTACATTTTCTCTAACAAATGCACTTTTCAAGCTTATTATTATATTATCTAACTTCTGTAGTGAATTTAATGTGTATAAATTAAAATGTTAATGTATATATTTTGAAAATTAACTCAGAATATAGTTTTGGTCTTGATGTGCACTCCAGGCCACTAGTAGTCCCATTGTGTATGACGAAACTTATCAGACACACAATATAGGCCCACCACTAGAGCTACACAAGGAATACATCCAGTGCTAATACTGGACGGTAGCCATGATATTCTCACAGATGTCACAGATCCAGTACTAGTTAATGGTGTCAGGTCAATATCAACAGAGAATGGCAGTTTGGTCAATATAGCCTACTTTTAGGTGCTCATCCTAAGTGAAGTGAAAAGATCTCAATATCTAAAAAGTCATCAATATCGTCTTACCTCTTCAGAAAAGCTCATTTAATAAAGTGTCAAAGTTGATATTCATTATGAAGCTTACTTATTTACCTTCATAAGGATATCATATGGTGATTATGTGTTACTTTAGTGCCTTTCTTTGTGCTCTTGTTGCACTGTGGCTAGGGACGCTCAGACAGGGCTACTATTCCTCCTGGGTCTTTGTCCCTGAAATCTCTTGCATGAATTTTCCACTAAAAAGCTCACCTAGCGGCTGTGTTAGAAAGAACTCTTAAGCATGTGGAATAAGGTGAAAGTAAGTGCTTGTTGTGATGGATAATACGGCAGCAGTCTGGGTGAAGTGTGCACTCCTGACCTATATAGATTTGGTGGAGCAGGAATGCAGGGCAGCTAGGAGGAATGTGCACCCTTTTGTGTGGAAACTCAGCCACATTCAGAATCACCAACTCATAGTCACTCAACCTGAAAATGCACACACACACAAAACACAGGGTTCCCTTCCTCCAGACACTGTGCATTGGGACACACATACACACATGTGCAAGGTTTCTTAGAAGCCTTAGACATGGAGAGCTATTAGTTTTATTCAGTTGTAATTTGATCATTATTAAATTACATGGAAAGTAAATTAGATTTTTTTTGACGACTTCTGACTTCTTTTATTTTTTGTGGAGACCAGCAGTAACAAAAGCAGGGCTGCACAACAATATCGTATTCATTTAGGTATCGACAGATTGTTTTTAAAAAAGCAAAAAAAAACAACAACAAAAAAAAACAGTAGTGTTTGTTAGTATTAGTATTAGTATTTATTAGTTAAGATGATGCTTGGTCACACATAGCTGTATTTTAGTCATTTTACTGCATTTGTAACCCTCTACAGACATGTCCTGTTTTATAAGTAATGCTAACCCAGGTAGATATAGTGCCAATTTAATATTATTATAAATGTTTATGTATCGACATAAGTATGAACAATTTGATTGCATTTTGTTAGATTTCTATGTACAAACACAAATAGTGTAGTATAAAGTTAAGATGCCACATGAGTGAGAAATAATTTAGATAAAAATTACAGCATGTTTTTGTCATCGTCAGCAATAACTGACTCCTGGTATACTGCCTGATCTTTCTCTCTCTCTCTCTCTCTCTATCTCTCTATCTCTCTCTCACACACACACACACACACACACACACACACACAGCCTCTCTCAGTCAGTTAGGCATGTCCTGTTGATTATGTGTGAGGCGAGTGTGTTCATTATCAGCTCTTTGGTGCAGCTGAGTCTCAGTGAAGGTGTCATCTTGGCTCAGACTGAGCTCTGCAGGGGTACGTGGAATCAAACATAGGGGTGACAGTATTTTATTACAGTTTTTTCTAGGGATGTGTCGATCAGGTTATCCAATCTGAGTCTCTTAATGCTGAGTATCACCTGATTCCACTGTAAAATCCACACTGTATAATCTCTTTTATTTACCTTTTGAGAATGCTCCTTAGTTCTGTCATCTGGGAATAATGTCCATTAATGCTGTCTTGCGGACATCAGATGACGTGCTGATCAGCGTCCTTAAAAATGACTGGATTTGGATTAATGTAGCCAATACCCGACCCAATACAACTTTGTGTGTTGCTGTTTTGTTACAGTAATATGACATTTCTTGACGCATCTTAACCAAGATCCAGTGTGCTGTAGTGTTTCTGTTGTTAATAAGTCTCTCTCTCTCTCTCTCTCTCTCTCTCTCTCTCTCTCTCTTTATGTCTTGATCTTTCCTCCTATATGTCTGTGGGCCTGCCTCAATGCATTACCTTCTCCTCTTCACATCTGCTGTGAATAGGTAAGTGTTTCTGGGGTTTCTTGCTAAGTTGCAGTGCTAATCAGAATGTACATGTATGCATAGTCCCTTGGTATGTTGCCTTACTCTAGCTGTGTGGTTCTATAGAGCTACAGTGTTCTAAATAAGCTTAACATGCATGCATGGTCCTGTGGTTCAGCAGAGGTTCCTCAGGTGTTTTTGACAGGGACAGCTGTATCCAGAGTAGTTGTGTTTTGAAACAGAGACTTGAGATCTGTTACAGATTCTTCAGTGTCTGTTTGTTGTTGTTGGGTGAAGTCTGTGTTATTATGCAGATGAAGGAGAATATCATACACTGGTATTTGAAAGGAAAGAGTGTTAGCTGGTGATCTAATCTATGTAAGTCTAATCTGATAAACATTAGATTTGCTGATTATTTTGAAAACAGTTGAATGCATTATGATATTGCATTTGATTATTGTTAGGGCTATTTATATTCAGTATTCTGTAGTCCAGAAGTAATCTTAAAATATCTTTATGCATTTTTGTTTTAATGCATTTTTTAATTATTCAGAATTCAATTCAATTTCAATTTGTTTATTTAATAGCACTTCTCACAGCATGTTTTGTTACAAACCAGCTTTTGTGACAAAGCCTTGGCTTTTTGAGCAGTGGAGACCGTGGCTAAGAAATACAAGAAAGCAGGTCTAGTCACAACAGTATATGAAGGTATGAAGTGGAATAGTGGTCAAATAAAATGAAATGTAGAAAGAACTATAGCTCATGTGACAACAAGCCTAGGTGTGGTAGTGTTAGTACTGGACACATGTTCAGTGGTACTGTGGAGGGTCAGAGGATGAAACTGGTATAAAGTCTATTCAGGCTAAACAACCACATGCACAATTATGCCACATCATCCTATTGTAAACAAGTCGGCATAAACATCCAGAGCAGGGCCATTTTGAAGCGGGAAGGAAGGAAGTGGATTGCCTGGTCCGGGCAGCACCGAGGCAGACAGCAGGAATAGGTCACTTCAAAACATGTGGGAAGGAGACAGAAAGAAGAACAGAAAGGAAAGAAAAAAACAGAGGGGTCAGAGGGTTATAGCAAATAACACCCTACATATAACAAAAATAGAAGTTGTTGGTTGCAATGAGGTATGTTTAGAGAAAAAGGGTGAAGAATTTAATGAAAAGAACACCTCTTCAACTGTTAAGCATGTGGGGTGGATCAGTCATGCTTTTGGCTTGTGTTGCAGCCAGTGGCATGTTGAACATTTCACTGGTAGAGGGATGGATGGATTTAAATTAATACCAGCAAATTCTGAATGCAGACATCACACCGTCTGTAAAAAAAAAAGCTGAAAATAGAACGAGGAAAGCTTCTACAGCAGAAAAATGATCCCAAGCACTCCTGGAAATCTGCAGTGGACTACCTCAGGAGACACAAGCTGACAATTTGGCCATGGCCCTCACAGCCCCCTGATCCTAACATCGTTCAAAATCTATGTATAAGCTTTAACAAGCAGTGCATGCAAGACTACGCAAGATTCTGCCAGAACTAGAATCAGGAATTATTGAATTATTGAATATTCATAATTCTATAATCCATCCCCAGCGGCACAAGATATGGACACCTCCAAATCCCTCTGGAAGTAAAAGAGTGTGTGGTGATTCCATTAAAGGGGTTGACCCTGCTGGTTCCGGGTCCAGCATTGCAGCCAAGGCTGAGCAGATCCGTAGCCACTGTGCGACTGGCCTGTTCGGCATGACTGCTTCTTCTGTGTAGCTTACACACCCCCTAATGTGTGACACACTCATTTCCACTGTGTCCGCTCAAGCAGCCAGTGGGAATGATTTACACCCTGGCGCTAAAGCCCTGGAGCCAGGCTGTGGAGAGGGAGAAGAATGTTCTAGAAACTGGATGTGGAATGGGAGCTGTGTAAATGACCTCAGGGCCTGAACTGGATGTGGGAAAAAACCCTGCACTCTTAACGAGGGAAAGATTGTTTGGGTTTGGGTTGAATGTGTTGGGGGGTCTTCTGTGTGTGTGTGTTTTTTGTGTAGTTCTTATGGGTCTTTTTGACCCCTTATTAGAAAATTGACCATCATTACCCTGGAAATTAACAGCTGATAAAGGGTTGTAGTAGTCGCTGATAACTTTGCATCCATGGGAATCATGTATAGAGAGAGTGTGCTACATTTTTTGATGAGAGGGCTTATTAGCTGTGTACTAGATGTGTACATAGAACAGAATTATAATTTTGAAGCACAGTCCTCATTTGGAGAGACTGTCATTATTTTATCTTATTACTGTTGTAGGCTTGTAATAAGTTTATAGCTTTTATGAATCAGAAGCTTTTCCCTCTGATGATTTTTTTTGTTCTGTTTTAAGAACCTGTCCTTCCCTTCATGTGTTTCTCATATATGATCAGTTATGTCCTGTGCTGCATGGCCTATCAGTCGATCAGAGTTTCCGGTGCATTTCTTTCCTTTTCTGATGCATCTGGTGGTGTTGTCTTTTTAGTTGATTATAGTGAAACTCTGTACTTCTAGTGATGTGTGTTGCAGGCTCAAAGACAAATGGTTGTTTCCAAGTAACCTTGTACCACCTGTTCTGCTGTGTCTCAGTGGTAAAGTGATGGAGAATGAAAATATCAAAGGCCAGTTACAAGGGAAACAAATGTGAGATGTTTAAGGAAAAGCCTGGACATCATCAGAATCAGAAATATGTTATTAATCCCAGGAGGGAAATTACATTGCATCATTAAATGTAGCTACTCAAACCTGCTGCTTCAGTGCTAGAAAAAAGCATAATGAAAATGGAAGATGTGATGTTGCTCGAATATGATTATCAACATCTTCCAATTTCAATTATCCTACAAAGTCTATTGTGTAGATCTATGTGTGTGTGTATGTGTAAAAACAGAAGCTATGTGTGTGTGTACACGATAGAGAGTGTGTGTGTGTGTGGCTCCCTTTGGGGATGACTATCCCTCTTTGGTCTCCTGCAGGTTCTTAACCTTACTGCATTACTGTTCATGTCATTATAGCTGGTGCTACCCTGAGGAGAGAGAGAAACAGATTCATCTCTTCTTATTGTTTCCTTCTTCTTCCTCTCTGTACAGGTGCTCCCTTTATTTTAATAATAATAATAATAATAATTATTATTATTTTAGTGTATATATCACACGAAAAAATTCAACACAAACCATTAACAGTTGTAAAATAAAATGACAGTAAAATAATTAATATGTGAAATGCACACAGAAAATAGACAAAATAGGTAGCACATGGAAATTTGGAGGGAGAATGAAGGGAGCGAATGGATGGATCATTTTTAGCAAAGTCAGGTTTTAAACCCTCCCCACAGTTAAGCAATTACCCCATATTACCTCCTTGTTACATTTACTCAAATATAAAAAGTAGTCTGAAGTATATCCATTGTATTCATACATTCATTGAGGCATAACGGTGCATGGAAGCTGTAGGCCTTTACTGTACTGCACCACTGTTTTTTTGCTGAACATCTATCCATCTATCCATCTATCTATCTATCCATCTTTCCATTTTGTCCTGGTCAGGGTCGCAGTAGGTCTGGAGCCTTTCCAGAATCACTGGGTGCAAGGCCGGAATGCCCCCTGTACAAAGGCCAGTCCATCACAGGGTTGCACTGAACATTACATGCTACATGCAGTGCCACTGTAATGTTTCATGGCTGTGTCCTCACAATAATCCCATAGTGCAGATCTCAGACCAGTTTTATTCATATAAATTATTAACATTTTTAAAATTATTCATAATTATTTATATAAATATGCCAAATACATAAAATTAGTGCATTCATCTCTTCTCCCTCTTTTCTGTACTAGTGGATCAGAATAGTCGCAGCAGAGCCCTAAGGTTGCACACTGGCTTGTACGTGCACACACACACACACACACAGGCAGGAGATTAGAATCATGCCCCACCTGTGTTCCTGCCTGCTTGTGTGTCCCTTTCATCGTATTAGAAAATCATCAAAGTAGGATAATGAGGGAGCCCCCGGGTTAAACGTGTTGTAGCTTGTGTGCTTTTATATCACCCAGAGATAAACACATCAGTGCTCTGTTATTGGAAGGGCAAATGTATACTCACACACACACACACACACACACACACTTTGTAAACAGCAGTGTGTGTAGCAGAGGTTTAAGACAGTGGGTGTGATGTGGCCTTTGCTGATTAAGACCCATGGTGGGAGAGTGGTTTAGATTTCCCTCCTCTGCCTCAAACAAAGAGACCATTTTAAAGAGATGAAAAAAGAGAGGGAGGAAGTGGAAAATTGTAAATCTGCAGAGCATGCAGATGAGTTACAGCGAAGCGTTCAGAGATGGTTTTAAGATGATTTTTTTTGTTTTGTAAATAAACATGTTAATAGACATCAACTTCGATTTCAGTTCTGTATTCAGAATATACAGCTATATATAAGGCTGCATGGTTTCGTTGTTCAGAGTAGGGGTGAGTGATTTACTGATATTTATGTTATCTTATTATAATGTATTATTATATCATAAAAAGAAGCTTAGCTGAGGTTGTTGGCATTGTCCTTACTTCCACACCACTGACCAGCTACTTGTTCTGTAGATGTTTAGAGAAACCTCTCAGGTGGAATAACCGCCTTCAGCCTGTTGTTGCTTATTTAAAATCCTGATGATGCCAAGACGCCAAGAGAGCGGTATTGATCATTACATATAACACTTGAGGATATACAGGGAGTATGTGGGGATATTCAGCAAAAATAACAGCAATGACATGGATCAGCGTTTTAAATCAGTGTTTATTTTATTAGTCACACCAGTATTCTTTTAGGAGTGTGTAGATATTTTAGATTGAACAGTATCTTTAACTTTAGAACTAAACAGTAAAAAATCATAGAAGTGAAATTGTAGATGGGTCCCAGCTTACGAATGTGTTCTCAATAAAGCCTGCATCATTCACAGCCAGTACTAACGCAGTGAATTCAGATCAGTGCATTACTAGTGGTCTGTTTTGTGTGTGTCCTGCAGTTGTCTTCTAGTATCATATGTGCTTAGCTGTGTTTTTCATCGTGATTGTGATTTGAGGGTTCATAATAAAGACATCCATAAAGGTTGCAATGGCAGAATGAATCAGATCAACTGTGCAGTGTCAGAGTGATGGAACTACACGTTAAACGTAGAGCTGCACAGATAGACTAGTGAATTAGTCGAATACAAAAATATATTAATCAGTATAAACTGAAGTGTTTTTAGAGCACTTTAGAGAACTTCAAACTGACACACTTAACAGCGGACAATTTAGCTGTGTGTTTGATCCCTTTCCTAGCTCTGCTCGTACTGTTTGCTAAACGTAAACAGCTAAATGCAGACAATAATTTGCTGCATTTGTGGCTGCATCTTATTTAACTGTGATTTTAGCTCTCTAGTCAAACTCACCATGCTACCCTGCCGAGCTTGTGTCATAGATATTGTGAATATTAGAAAATATTAGAAAAACTGACATTGCATTATTTTGTTGTTCTGCGATTTATATTAAAAACACAGCAATTTTGATCCAATATTATTAATGTTTCAAATATTTGACTGAAATAAATGATATTGGGCATAATCAGCCTCTGGTAATGAGAAAAGTGTAGATTTGTCCCATTGTATCATTCAAGCTGTTGCAAGATGTGCATGATTTAATGTGCCTTACCAGCTGTTGCACATCCTGCGATGGGACTGTTGCGCATATGCATATTACGATTTCATCGCTAAAATTATATATTGCGCAGCCCTAATTCTGTTTCTTCTGCTTCTTGACTTTTTGGGTCAAGCAAAGCTCTGCACTGCCACTTGTGTTTTTCCTCCTTATGCCATATGATGTAAATCATGTCAACTAATGAATATTTTTTTTTCACTACTTGTTTAATCTCCAGCATAGAACATAATTTTTCATGTCCATGGCGTGCAAGCCACATCCTTTTTCACCTTAAGTATTTCCATATTGTTCACGCCTAGTTTTGAGGCTCTAGGTGGTGCTGATTGTTCTGAGCGACTATATGACAGGCTTCAGCTGCTGGCGGGTCAGGAGGATCTCCTCGGCTCTGAGGAGCTGCAGGCTGCACCCAGCTGGCTGCGTGTCTCTGCATGTGCCTGGATTTGTGCGCATTTTTGGATTTGGATCTGCTCTCTTTGGCTGATTTGCATGTTAACGTTGGATGTGTCTATATGTGTGTGTGCGTGCATGTCTTGTGCGTTATGCAACAGACAGCTCCCAGCTGTAGCAGCCAGAGGGCCGGCCTCGTGTCAGCCTCTCTATTGTCACGGTAACAGACGGCCGCCATGCGTCTGTCTGATCAGCATAACACGAGCCAGACACCAATACCCCCCCTCCCCCTCAACATTCACTATCCCCCACTTACTGTGTTCTGCTGTTCTCTGTGCTCTCATGCTCGCGCCCCTGCTTTCTTTCTTTCTTTCACCTCCTCTTAAATCAGGCCTTAATGGCTGTGTGGAGAGCAGTAGCGTATGGTTCCCTGACAGAGAGAGATGGAGCGGGTGTTTGAGGAGTGACCGTGTTTATTTACAGAAAGGAAAGAGGGAGGTGAGTTACGTTCCTCCTGGGCCACCCTGCGCCACACACACAGCAGCAGCTACACCTCTTTTTCTTCTCTCGTCATTAGAGTTATAGCTTCTCTCTCACACTTTCTTTCACGATCTCTCTCAGAGGCGTGCGATTTTTCTGTCTGTCTCTCATAGCCTGTAGATGTCAAAGCTGACTTTACTTAGACTTGTCTCCTCAAGTCTTACTTTTTCCCTCAAACTGTTCACATCATATATTGCCCTCCAGCTGTCTTCAATGTAAATCAGTTCATATCAACTCATACTACAGACGGGATTCTCCACATGCAAGTTGCATTTCCTTCATTGTGGAAAACGTTGTTAAAAAGTACACGGACAAACCACTGTAAAAAGGTAGACGAGGTAGATGCCTAATATTATGTAGGTCCCTTCATACCACCCACACAGCTCTGACCTGTAGAGGCATAAACTCCACAAGACCTCTGAAGATGTCCTATGGTATATGGCACCAAGACCTTACAGCAGATCCTGTACATTCTGCTCAAATGTGCTGGCTTTCACTCCCTACACACATCAGTGAGCCTTGAGTGTCCATGACTCTGTCACCGGCTCACTGGTTATCCTTCCTTGGTAGGTACTGAATGCTGCAGACTAGGAACACTCCACAAGGCCTGTCTAATGTTTTGAAGATGCTCTGACCGAGTCGTCTACCCATCTCAGTTTTGGCCCTTCTCAAAAAACAGTGCGTGTTTATTTATATATATGTTTATTAATATAAGTATCGGCACATTTAGGCCATAAATAAAGTTGATATTGCAGTTGATATTGGCAAGAAAACAAGTTAAGAAAATTAAGATATCAGTTATTAATAAAGTGACTGTTGATGAACAGCCTGGCGATAATCGGTTGAATAGCTTGTATAACACAATCTCCTAATTGGTAACTTTACTGAAAAAAAAAAGTGAACACATCTTCATTTTGGCCTCATTCGTTGTTACAGGTTAACTACTTGGCTGCTACTTCTTTATTGTGGAGTGGGCATCCAGAGTGTGAACTATCCCCCGAACCGTTGGGATTTCAGGACGGTTGCCAGATTGGCACACAACAGATTAGTGGAACGTGCCAGAGACTCTGCCAGTCTCTTTCTCCTCCTGATTGTGACTCTTTTCTGAGAAGTTCCCCCAGGATGCCAGTTCTTTTAATATGCTAATCCAGAGGCAATTCCTCCATTCTCACTGCTGAGCCTCTGCACAAATATTAAGACAAATAAGAGGGGCTGAGCCTGAGTGAAAAGAGTTGTTGAGGGGAGGTGGTGGGCTTGGGGGAGTGAGAAAGCAGTCATGAGAATATCTTGACTGCAGGTTTCGTATTTAAGTTGTGTTGATCTTGTGAAGTGCAAGGTTAAATAATTAAGCCTTACTGAATGTAAAACTGTGTTTAGGCATTTCCTGTAGCTACAGATTCCAGCTTCTATTCTGAACCTTTTTTCTCCTCCCAAATCCTACCTTGAAAAGTCGAGGTCAAGTCCCTAGAGCAGAGGGGTTAAGGACCTTGCTCAAGGAACTAGAAGTGGGAGCTTAGTGGACCTTCATATCGATCTCACAACCGTGGAATCAATAACCCATCTGAGCCACCATGGTAGCCTACTTTTGTAGGCAATGCATCAGTTAAAAAAACAGCTCATTTTAATGTGCAGTAGTTTCAGACTTCCAATACTGGAGGAAAAGGAAACGTAGTCTCTTGCCAATTGGTCGTCTTTGCAGTACTATTTTAGATCTACAGTTTCCCTGTAGCAACCATTTCTTCCTTCACTTTTTTTCCCATAGGAATGAATGGCGCACTTAAGGACACCATAGCAGCTGCTTAGCAACAGCATAGCAACTGCCTAGCCACTGCATAGAAACCACCTAGGACATCATCGCAACTGCTTAGCAACATAGCAACTGCCTAGGAACCCCACAGCAACCACCTGGGTTACCATAGCAACCACTTCACAACAGCATCGCAACCGTTTGCAACAGCATAGTAACTGCATAGCAACACCCAAGCAACCACCTGGGAACTGCTTATGTTGTCAGGAAATGCATTCTACGTTTCTAGTTACAGTGTGTAATTATAGGCATGTTTTTCTTTAGTATATCGTGACTGTATGCATAACCTCTCATCATTATATAATATGATATTTCCTCTTCTATTTCTGCTTGTTTTATTGAGCTACGAGTGAGAACTAATTCATATAAAATTACACCATGCGTTCGTTATTGCCAAGAATTACTCTAGGCCTCTGAAGGTTCATCTGCAGACAAAAAGAATTCCGGTTTTAGGGGGAATCACATTTCTCTAAAATCTTGAAAACGTCACTATATGAGTTCTATATCACAGAATAGTGACGTGCTGCGTGTTGTGCTCCTGTTCTGAAGCGTTGAGTTGATTAGGCAAGATGAAATTTCAGCTCTTAAGTGTTTGTGGAACGCTTTGGTTGAAAGAAGTGCTGCCCTGCCGTCATTCTACGATCATAAGCTCACACTGATGAGGCAGCATTCTTACTCGGAGGAAACAGCTTGAGGCACTTCCTGAACACAAACGCACACACACAAACACCAGAGTCAAAAACACTATGTAAACACACCTGCCTGTTGCATTCTGCATGTCTGTCTGCATTCTCTTTCAGCAGGGCTGAAGTGAGAGCTGCTCCTAACAGATGCTGTGGACACTTTCAGGATTTCCAGCTGTTTGTTTCTGTTGCGTCTCTGTGCTGTGTTACTACTGGAAAGTGCTGGTGTCGACAGACATGTCAAGAGAGGGAGGCTGTGTGATTCTGACTCGTGCGTGATTGGTTCACATGGGATGGTGTTTAAAGAATATTTTGGCAAAAATTGCATCTGTTCTAGAAAAGTGCAGACTTACCGATCATAGAGAGCCTGTAACAACAACTCCAACAAGTATCTGATTTAATGGCAGATTTAATACCATCTCTTTTTGTTCATTTATTTTTAACAGTGTGACTTTTTGTTGTTCTTGTCATTTTGCAAACATTGTTTTAAGGGATCATTATGTAGCAATTCTAATAAACTGCTTCAGAATCATTGTGATCATCTGCTGACCTGTAATAGGAAGAATAGCATCTCTGTTGTTGCCACTCTGGGCTGGAACTGCTAACTGTACTATATAACTTTGGTGGAGCGTGCATGAGACCTCCTGCAAGAACTGTGTAACACTGCATGAGTCATATAATATTTGTGTAAAATCCTGTAATGTTATTATCAGCTTGTCATCAAGCACACATGTACAGCTGTCCATAATAATATAGCATGATTTACTGCAGTGGTGTAAAAGTAAATATTACACTTTCTTAACCTTCCTTAACTGTAGGAGGAGCCCATAAGCAAGGATTGTTTTGCATAATCCAGCGTTAAAAGAACATTCTAAGTCATTGGGTTTATACTGTCTTAATTTTTTAAATATGCCAATGCATATCGTGTATTGTGGACATGTCTTCAGGTATCATCATGTTTTGCTGTTTTGCAGACTCTTAGTAAAGGCATTAGTGGGATAATGTAGGTGTTTACATGAGACTAATTGGTTTTTAAAACATTTAAAAGCTGATAGCTACAAAAGAGAAACTGAGTGATTCATAATCATTAATGATTATTAAAATTTTTAAGTTTCAGTAACTGAAAGATTGTTTGAAAATCAAAATAGTGATTAGTTGCAGCTTTAAATTATAGTGATAGTGTGAGCTGGCGCTTAATATTTGTTTATTAATTAAATAAGACAATAAACACACTATTCTAATTTTCTCTTTCACATGAAGGCAACAGAATGCAACTGCGCCATTTAAAGTGCAAAATAAGAGGCTGGTGAATAAGAAGTCAACATCAGCTTCATGTGGCCTGAGGCTGTTTGAAATCTTTTGGCCTAATGTGTGAGAGATGAGACATGAGTTTACTTGTGTCTGTTTCCTGAGACCTGAAGCTGTTTGGTCTGCTTCCTGAAACATGTTGGTGCTAAGCTTCCAGGATGGCCTAAATCTAAATCTGAGGATGTCTCTTCTCTTAGGTACAATAAAAATGGTTTTAATGAATCAGTAGGCCAAACCTTTTAAAAAGTCAGTGTAAATTAGTTATGAAAATGCTTGTCTCTTGCTGTTGTTTACATGAAATAAACATAAGTTTTCAATGTCACCAGGGGCTGTTGCCACATTAGCCTTGTAGCCTTGAAGCCTTGGAAATTGTGAAATTGCGGAAAGTTTAATTTTCTCCAAACTTGTGCTTTAAGAGCGAGTAGTTTCCTTTGCAATTCACCACCTTATTTGAACAGGGATCTGTTTGTGGGCGTTTTCATAGCTGAACTTACTGTAAAACTTGTCCAGCAGCATGCCTTACGAAACCTCTTATGAAACCTCTCAGAGATTGTTGAGTCCAGTGCAACTTCTGAGCAGACTTCTCTTTAAATCAAACTTAAACACACACACAATGGCCAGCTGTCAGCTTGACTAATCTTGTGGTATTGGGTGGTGCCAGAAGCTTCTGCTAATGAGTAATAAAAGTGGGACTCTACAGTGTTTGATAAGTGTGGTAAGCTACCATTCCCTGAGAAAAGCTGAAAACGAGTGCTTGTGAAGGCCACACGAGCCCCCTCACACACAGCAGGCGAAAGTGTCAACTCGAGTGGTTTCTTCGGGTCATGCTGACTTTGTTGTGGGAAGCGTGACTGATGAGGAATGTATGGAGCCTGGACACACCCTGTTCTCTCTACCCCGTACATCATCATTGACCTCTCACCTCAGCAGCTCACTGAAAGCTTTGTTCAGTCAGACATCACTGCTGTCCATTACATTTTACACTGAGGTTATACAGCATGGGTGGCAAACTCATTTGAGGTAATGGGCCACATTACACACAAACCAGTGTCTTAGAGGGCCGGACTGATTTTTATTGGAAAACCCAACACTGTCTGACTGACTAACACTAGCTTTCAGATGTACATACAGCATATTCTTTTTAGACTAGTGATGGGAGAGAGGGAGGCAGATTCCAAAGAGAGCCAGTTATGCCAGCACCAGTTGGGGGCCCCCATTTTTCAATACAGATTTAAAGCAGTATTATGAGAAAATTAACATTTCGTGTTCCTGCTCTCCCCCTACAGTCGAGAAGTGTAATTTGCACCCTGAGCTTCAACTACTGGACACATTTGTGGACATGCAGAGGGATACAGAACCGTCACTTAAAGTGAAAGTAGCTTGTAAAATGCAGTGCCACAGTAATATTACAGGATTTTAGTCCAGAGTAGCAACCGTAGTGGCGTGACTCTCCCTATTCCAGGTTAGTGGAGCATCAACATTATTTTATTAATTTATTAAAGGTAAAATAGCTGAATAATGTTGCTTTAAGTACATTTTTATTTACTTGACTTTCTGGAGCCACTCAAGGAGGCATTTAGTTGTGATATGTTTGTGGCACAAATGAAGCAGGTCATTGATTTGTTTGTGGCAAATTTTGCAAAAGTCCTGCATGACACCTAAACCGTCAAGTCTAGAACACGTCCTGAAGGACTTCTCATAGAGTGATGCTTTTGGCAGCAAGTTATCGTGTAGCACAGCATATTATGCACACATTGCCTGCTCATTTTTAAAGCTCGGGTTTTATTACTGTTAGCAGGTTATAATAATGGTTATAAAACTGTCACATAGTTAGTTTGCATTGTGTGTAGGATTCAAAACACGTGAGTATAGTGAAATCCAGGTCCTCTCCTAAAGGTTTGGTTTATGACAATGCATAACTGGAGTAGCAACTTTCATCTCATGTCATTTATGTACCAAGACTTCTTATCACATGTGGATCAGCCATAAACATTACACACACCCCATGATAAAATGACATTACGCCACCTCTCTGTGTAAACCTAATCCTAATGTTTGAATAGCTCGTAATACTGGTAGTCTAACTAAGATATGATCGTACAGACAGAATGATTCAATTGTCGCGGTCCAACTAAGGTCTTTTAGATTAGAACATGGCCCGGGCTGATGAAGGCCAGAGTAATTGAGATGGATTTGGACATGTAATCACTTTGTACCACTCACAACATTTTGCACAGTTCATGCAATACCACACATGTGATGACAGCTTTATGACACCAAAGCAAGCATGAGTGACGGAAGGTGAACATGCCTGCAACTTTAAGGAGTAGGAAGAGTCTCTCGCGCTAAACATTTAGCCAGACACACAGAGATATTTAGATGGAAGGTAAACCAGGATCGCCAGTATTTAAAAGCAAACCTAATTGCGTCACGGAGGGGGTGCAAAATCAAGGCATGCAGCTGTGCACGTAAAATAGACTAGACTTTATGTTGGTGTGGTATTTCTTAGATTAACCAAGAGCTTGTCTGGGGTATTGTGTGTCTGTAAACATTGCCCAATTGCCAAAACAAGACTTCAGCACCCAATCAAAGCATATCACTGAAATGGCATATATATATATAATGGACAAAAAAGAAGTAATGACACAATTGGTCAGTGCTACAGTAGTACTGATTATATCCACAATATGCTCAGAAAAGCACCTTGTTGCACATTGTAATTCAATTCAGTTTAATTTATATTAAGTGTTGTTGTATTACCCAGCCCTACAAAGAAGTCCTTTTGTTCTTATAATACATTCAAATACACATGGACATTTAAAAAAGAGACACGTTGTATATTAGTCAGTATGTCTGGTTTTTTGTCTGTTTTTCTACTAGAAAAAACAGAAAATCGCACTATTTAGGTTACAGCACATCTCCCAAGAAAATGTAGCATCCATGCCAAGCAATCACGTAAAGAGTGTATTACCTGTAATTTGTCCTATATTGTGATTTTCAGTATTGTTATTAGTATATGTCATTATAAACACTGGTGTTTTAAGAGGAGGTGCGTCACTCAGCTCGATCATCATTCACGCTGTGAAATTCCTGGGGAAACGTGGAGAGAATGGTGGAGGCCATCATTCACAGGAAGGGGGAAAGACTGAAAACAGGATGGACCAAAGAACAGATGGAACCTAGACTTCACCCCCACTTTCACCCTCAAACGCACACATACACACCGCCTACACCACAGGACATTAGTCTAAGTGCCTCTTCACATTTCTCATTACAGCAATCATAAACATGTTTCTTTAATGCATTTTCTTTATATAATAACAACTTAAATACAGTTTTATATAAACAACTTAAAAACACACAGATTATGACTATATATATATATATATATATATATATATATATATATATATAGTCATAATCTGTGTGTTTTTAAGTTGTTTATTCTAGTACCAGTATATAGAAGTTCCCTTGTGAATGTGCTCTGTATCTTTTGAGTGTGGCTGTGTGAGTCATTAGCGGGCATTAGGGAGTATGGTAGGGAGCGCCGGTGAGAGAGTCTTTTCATGCTCCAGGCCTGAGTGTATCTGAAGCTGTCTGACAGGTTTTTAAAGGCTTTTTGTTTCTGCTTACTCGAACGTCAACATCCACCACCGTGGCCAGACCAGGCATCCGGGTTGATATATCTCAGCTGCGCTGGGTCATAGTTCAGCGCAAGAGGTCAACACCTGACTCACCTTAAGCTCAGGCCTTCAGTTAGCCCTGAGCCTCAAATAAGAGCCTTGACTGCGGAACCTTTTGAAGATGGGGCCCTCAACAAGGCTAAGTCTTTGGAAGAGTGACTAAGCTGAAACATGAGGACAGAAGGAATTTTTATCTGATGTCTTCTGAAGAAAACACAATACAGAGAAACTGGAGAGGGGTGTTGGGCTGGCAGTTGAGAAACCATTGTCTTTGGCCCTAAAGCTTAAATATCCCAATAAGGATTTGACTTGTTGATTGCACTGTTTGTTTTATGGGGCAAAAGCCTCTAAGTGCCCTTCACACAAAAGGCTTATTCATATAACTACCCTAATTTCATGGTTATTGAGCAGTGTTTATGTTCTCTGCTATTAGAGCAAGTTCTTCTTAATGCTTAGATAAGATATGGTAATGAGCCATGCCTATCTATCTGTTCTTTTGCCAGTCCCAAGCAAAGCCTATTACGATGGCTCCCTCTAGTGGTTGTGCTCTAATGCACAGTTGGCCAGGCCAAAATAGCATGAGTCCCTTTAGGTTGATGAAAAGCTGTAGAACCCTGGAGCTGTTTATGGACTTTATGTCCCTGCAGAGTCAAGTCTTATTGGTGGTGGTTTGAGTGGATCCCCTTACCCCAGATGTAGTTTGTTTATTCACTGTCACTCTCCTTACTTCCATTTTTCAAGTCTTTCGTCTTTCCATCACCAGCTCTGTTGTTTCAAATAGTAATGGTCAATTAATATAAAGTTTTAATTTAAAGTTTTTAAGCTTGAACAAGATTGCATGTACTGAAAGGGCTTTAATTAGGCCAGGGTGTCGTCTATATTAGACTGGACTTGGCCAGGCTTTGAGTCACTCCATTTCATGTTGACGTCCTTATTGCCCCTAGTCATTAAATGCTATATTACTCTTCATTCTGAAGATCTGATGGACACGTTAGCTGCTCCCGACAGTCAGATGAAATTATTCTAAAAACACTCACTGACTCACTGAGGACACTGAAGTGTGGCATAGGACAAAGTGACTCATCAGCCTATAAAACAAAGACTATGTTGAGATTGTTATTGTCTTTAGAGAAACCACACACACACACACACACACACACACACACACACACACACACACACACACACACACACACACAGGCAGGCAACCTCACAGCACCTATGTGCCAACTAGACTTGCTGTGGCCAGTCCATAACCCCAGCTTAGCTCTCTGTTCTTGGGCAAAGTGGCATGTTTGGGTCTGTGGGTGGAACTTAATAGAGGCTCAGACCTGTGGATTGTAATTGTGGAGCAGAACAAGTGTTTCAGGCAGAATTTAGCTCAAGTCAATGATGTGTGAGGAGTAAACACGGTGAATTGTGAAATGTGTGTACATGATAAGGCTTTTTTTAAATAAAGAACTCAATTCTTAAAAAAACTCAAGATTAAAAGACTCAATTCAAAAAACACATCATTCTACTTTTGTGCTTGTAAACTGTTAATACAGTATTTTATTAAGCTCCTAAATTAAGGCAGGGAGGCTACACTTCAATCACATCTGAACTGCCTAATTTCAATTCCATTGAGGTGCTGTTCAAAAGCAAAGTGGCAAATATTGTGTCACTGTCCAAATACTTATCAACCTAACTGTAATCTAAAACTGACACTGTCCTTTAAATGTCACGATGAATGGACCAATAGAAATGACTCTTAACATTGAAGTGCATTGAAATTTTAGGTTTTCCCTTCTTCCTTTGAAGTTGCCTTTTTAGAGGTGTACAGGTTTTGCATGACAACAACAGTATATTGGTCTTAAAGACACAGTCACAAAAAACCTCCTGTGTAATCTGCACGTGATAATCTGTGTTGACTAAATAACTGAGACTCAGAAGACATCGAGCCCGGCAGACTGAGTGTAACTCTGTCTGTCTGCTTTATTTTTGATTTAAAGGCATGCCTAGCCTTGTCAGTATGGCCTCCTTAGAAGTGACACTGATGTTGAAATCGATCCAGCTTGTTATTAAGGAGAAGTATGTGTGTATGCACAAGTGGTATGTGTGTGTGTGTGTGTGTGTGTGCGCGTGTGCGCATATGAGCATGGCCTATGTGTTTTTGTGAGAAAACCACATGTGGTATGCGAGTAGTCCTGTTTCATCCTCATCTTACTCAGCTCTTCTTTCTTTAGCATCGCCTCAGCCACTCTAGCTGTCTCTCTGTTCACCTCTGTGTGGGCTGGGGTAATAACCATGTGTTATTGTTATGAGTAAATTCCAGAATGATATGTTTTTCTGACTGTATTGTGTATGCCTTCTAACTCTGATCAATTTCAGGTATGTAGGTTTTACCAGTTCACTGTTCTGCTTTCTGTCTCTTCCTCAGTGTTTTTTATTTGAAGTTTTAAATTGATTATACTCAGGTTTCCATTGCCTTTTGAAAGTCTTTTAAAGGGAATCCTTTGTTTGGATCAGTTACAAAATATAGTGTTATTTGTTATCCATTTTGCAAATATACTTGTAACTCTAGGAAATGGTGAATATCACGATCTGGAGTGAGTGCATTTGATACTTCAAGAAGGAAATATGTCACATTAATTATTCTGTAGTTGGAATAATGGTTAAACAGTTAGCAGCACAAATTCAGCTCTCTTTGTAATGACATGTTGTTGATAAACAGTTACATCATCAAGACACACCAGCGACCCAGTTCCATGCATGTCATTAGCAGTGCCTTCATCATGTTTGAAAGATGTTACGTTTCGGTAATATGGTAAAAATGTCATGCAGATAAGGCTGGGCCGGTGCGTCAACTTAATCGATGTAATTGATTAAAAAAAAATGACGTGCATCGATGCGTCACAAGGATAGCCGCGCTTACTGAAATCATGGATTTTTTGCCCGCGTGCATCTAAAGTGTGGGAGTATTTCACACAGAAAGTCTCTGTACTGTTCTCTGTACCGCGGTATCCTTAAAACACGTAGCTGGTTCTCAAATGGCTCTGCCAACATATATAGTCCACAAAATGTCCTTTTAATATTATATTAACTCATGCTTCTGAGAAAAAGTTAGCTTTTGCTGAAACTAGTGTTCTAGTGTTTCTCTGGGAAGTGACTTGAATTTTACATTTAATTCTTTAAAGTTGTATTTATTTTGTTAGATTGTTAAATGTGTTGCACTTTCTTTTTTGTTACAGAATAGAGCCCTCAAGTGCATTCAGTGAAAAGACAATTTAAGAAAATATTGCAATATTAAAGGATTCTTTTCATTATTTTCAAGAAATTATTTTTATTCTAACACACAAACATTAGAGTAATTTAAAGTAAAATTAGTTGTTAGATTAATCGACTACCTGAAAAAAATAATCATTAAATGAATCAATAAAAAATTATTTATTAGAGACAGCCCTACATGCAGACAAAATGCTCATGAAAGCATATTGTGTATCATGGTAACAAAATTGATCACGATTTGATAAAATATTGTCATATTGCCCACCCCTGATTCAGATCATGAAGCCTTCCTTTGCTTTTGTGTAATAGTACTAGTTTAATCTTGGTTTCATCTGCCCAAAAGGGTTTGTTCCAAAACTAGTCAGACTTTTATATATTGTTTTCTGATAATTATGTTTCTTTTTAATTATGTCTTCCTTTTGGTTTCTTTTAAGTGTGAAATACTAAAACTATTGTACGTATTATCATGTAATTTATCCTAACAATGTCGAACATCATCATATTTCAAAGTTTTAAGACAAATGCCTTATCTATATCTATTATAAAGTATCAGGATGTTGTATTTTTGCCACATCGTCCCCTTCTCCGTCCCTGAGCTCCAGCCTGTGGCCTTGCAGTGGGCAGGTGGAGTCTAAAGCTGGAATGCTGGGGAATGCACTCAGCTTAGCTCAGCATGCACAGGCAGGACTTAAACACTGACTCCCAGCACTCCCATGGAAAACTGAGCCTGAGACAGGAATAGAGAGGGAGAGAGAAAGAGAACTCTCTGTGCAATGGTGAATATTTGTAGAGCCCTGCTCTGTAGATGAAGGCCAGCCTCTGGAGTGCAGAAAAGCCAAAGGTCAGAGGTCAGACCAAGTGTTTTGCTTGGACATTTGCAGCTTGTTGTGTATGTGTGAGAGCAGAGAGAGCAGTGATGATAAAACTGATGGTTTTCTAATGAACTCTCAACTGCTTGTGTGTCAAGGTAAACACTCTCTGTCTCTCCTCTCTTCTTATTGTGCTTAGTCTCAGGGCACCTGAAATGAAACACTCAGTTTATTTGAACTGTTGCTTTGGTGCTACTGGAACTGGAAGCTTAATTATTTCTGCACTAGACTTTTAAATCTGTCAAGTGCTGTCACTCTCAAGTTCTTGTGCTTCCAAAGCCACATACTACTAGAGCATGCTAATCTTACTATGTGGTGCATAATACTACTAATTGTAGTGTACTATGTTTTCACACTACTTAGCAAGGTAATATGCGGTTTTGGACACAGCGCAGTCTCAGCCTCAGACATTTCACCCACACTCAGACAGAAGGTCTAATTAGATGATATCTAAGCTAAGCATGAT